>NC_056749.1:831675364-831814688 GCF_019279795.1 Protopterus annectens
CCACCATCTTCCCACTATTACCCCTCCTCTTCTGCTAACATGAATAAGCATACCATACTTATACTCTTTGCATACCCTCTCCTTGCATATCTTACATCTTACCAAAACTCCATTATACCCCCACTGAACCACTTCCCTGTACAACTACTCACTCCATCACTCATGACTCACCCTCACTCTGCTCCTCTCCCACCAACTCAAGAACCATCCCTTTGCATCCCCCACATATTCTATCAACTAAAATACTAAAACCCAATGCATCCCTACAAGTTAACAAAATAACCCTCCCACCACATCTGTTACTGACTGCACCCAATCATAAAGTTTCCCTAAAATGCAAACTCTTTCACAAACTGATAAAACTAATAACCTCATGCATATCAAAACTTGCCCTCAGTGGAGACATCCACCACAACCCTGGCCACTCCATCTCCAACCCCACTTCTAATAATCAGACTAACAACCACATCTCCTAAATCCCAGCCAGTAGAAAACCAAATGACCTCCTTCTGCTAAGCCTAAATATCAGAAGTATAGCCAAAAAAGTCCATGAACTCCATGCCACCATAGACTTATACTCCAGAGATATAATAATCCTGACAGAAATCTGGCTAAAACCTCACATTACCAGTGAGCAAATCCTCCCTAATGGTTACAACATGCTAAGATTTGACAGTCTAAACAAGAAAGGTGGTGGTATAGCTATAATATTTAAACAGCATCTAAACATCCAGATTCTAAACTCATCAACTCCCCAAATTGCCATTGAAGAAATAATATATACCAACCTGAAAATAAACCAAAATAAAACCATCAACATAATAGGATGCTACTTCACACCTGGCCAAAATATCCCTCCACTAGAAAACCTTCTCAGGTGGACTACCCACCATCTCCCTCAAGAGACCATAATTTTAGGTGACTTCAATATTGATTGGCAATCCTGTTGCGGCAAACATCCAACCCAGCATCTAAACCTTCATGGCTTCACCCAACTAGTCCAGTCGCCAATTAGAATAAATAAAAACTCCAACAAGCACACCACCCTGGCTTGGATATTAGTCAGCAAGATTCCCCAGTCCTATATAACAGGCTGCCTATCAGATAGCCTCAGTGATCATTCCCCAACATTCCTACTCAAAAAACACCTATACCAAGTTAAACCTGTCATCTACCGTCAAATACGTAAAAAACTACACTTTAACCCAATCACATTCATCTCATTCCTCAAAGAATGTAGCTGGCACCCTCTAAATTACCTCAGCCTAGATAACATAGTCTAATTTTTCAATACTACCTTCCTAAGCATCCTAAATAACCATGCACCCAAAAGACTTACCAGAACCAAAGCCCAACCCTCCCCATGGCTACAGAAAGCCACTAGGTCAGAAATGAAAAACTGAGATAAAGCCTCGGAACACTGGAGCAAAACCAAAACCTGCTCAGCTAGACAGAAATTCCTAGAACTACGCAATAGAGTCAAAAAGCTAATAAAGGATGACAAAATCCAGTACTACCAGTCTGCCTTCAACTCCTCCCAACACAACCCCAAACAATTCTGGACCTCCATAAACTCCATCCTCCACCCAGGTAAAATCAATACTCCCACACGTAACATTCCTCTCTCCTCAGAAAATATTGCTACCTCATTCAACATACACTTCACACAAACCATACTATCACTAGGTAGACAACACAATCCCCCTCCCCTACACCCCACACCTTCACCCAGTAATCCCCCCAGACAACACAACCCTCCCTACACCCCAGACCTTCACCCAGTAATCCCCAGACAACACAACCCTCCCTACACCCTACACCTTCACCCAGTAATCCCCCAGACAACACAACCCCTCCCTACACCCCACACCTTCACCCAGTAATCTCCCAGACAACACAACCTCCTCCCTACACCCCACACCTTCGCCCAGTAATCCCCAGACAACACAACCCTCCACTACACCCCACACCTTCACCCAGTAATCTCCCAGACAACACAACCCTCCCTACACCCCACTTTACCCAGTAATCCCCAGACAACACAACCTCCTCCCTACACCTCACACCTTCACCCAGTAATCCCCCAGACAACACGACCCTCCCTACACCCCACACCTTCACCCAGTAATCCCCCAGACAACACAACCTCCCTACACCCCACACCTTCACCCAGTAATCTCCCCAGACAACACAACCCCTTCCCTACACCCCACACCTTCGCCCAGTAATCCCCCAGACAACACAACCCTCCCTACACCCCACAGCTTCACCCAGTAATATCCCCAGACAACACAACCTCCCTACACCCCACACCTTCACCCAGTAATCCCCAGACAACACAACCCTTCCCTACACCTCACACCTTCACCCAGTAATCCCCCAGACAACACGACCCTCCCTACACCTCACACCTTCACCCAGTAATCCCCCAGACAAGACAACCCTCCCTACACCCCACACCTTCACCCAGTAATCCCCAGACAACACAACCCTCCCTACACCCCACACCTTCACCCAGTAATCCCCACACAACACACCCCTTCCCTACACACCTTCACCCAGTAATCCCCAGACAACACAACCCCTCCCTACACCCCACACCTTCACCCAGTAATCCCCCAGACAACACAACCCTCCCTACACCCCACACTTTCACCCAGTAATCCCCCAGACAAGACACACCCCTCCCTACACCCCACACCTTCACCCAGTAATCCCCAGACAACACAACCCTCCCTACACCCCACACCTTCACCCAGTAATCCCCAGACAACACAACCCTCCCTACACCCCACACCTTCACCCAGTAATCCCCCAGACAACACAACCCTCCCTACACCCCACACCTTCACCCAGTAACCCCCCTACACTCTTTTCATTTTCCCCCATTCCTACCTCCAACATAAGAAAACTCTTAACTAAACTTAAACCCACAAAATTAGCAGTAGACAACCTCCAAGTGAATTCCTACAGATTGCAGCTGAAGCCCTAGCCTACCCAGTATCCATCTTGATTAACCGATCTGTCAGAATGCTGCATCCCTACACTATGGAAAATATCACACATCATTCCCCTTCAAAAAGGCGGCCCCTCCACAGAACTAACCAACTACCACCCCATAGTGATTCTATCTCCACTCTCCAAAATACTAGAGAGATGCATTCACTCTCAAATCTCCGACTACCTCCTTACTAACAACCTCCTTTCTAATACTCAGCATGGTTTCCGACCAAACCATAGCACCATCACTGCCTTACTCTCTTTTACTAACACTATCCTTCACCATAAAAACAATGGCCATCTCTCCTCTGCTACTTTCCTAGACCTATCTAAAGCATTTGACATGGTCCCACACAAACAACTCCTCTCTGTACTCAATAATCTATCCTTTTCTCAATCAGTCACCAACTGGTTTCAAAGTTACCTGTCTGACCGTCAGTAATCTGTTGTATGGCAAAATAACATATCTCCCCAACTACCTGTCTCTATTGGTGTTCCCCAAGGATCCATCCTTGGACCCCTACTCTTCTCTATTTTCACCAATAATGTAGCCTCTGCCACCAACCATGGCTCACACATACAATATGCAGATGACTCAACCATCATCTGCTCAGCCCAGTCCCTACCCAAACTGCAAAAGGTCACACAAGATGCCTTTTCCTCTGTTGAAATTTGGCTATTCGATGCCCAGTTAATACCCAACCCAAACAAAACTAAACTCCTCATCTTTGAACCCACCAAACATACTCAAAACAACTCTCACTTTAACATCACAGCAAAAGACAACACCACTATCCACCCAACAGATCACACCAAATTGCTAGGAGTTGAAATAGACAAAAATCTCAAATTTGACATTCACATATCCATGACCATAAACAAAGTCCACCAAAATCTAGGAGCCTTATACAGAAATAAACAACTCCTCACCAAAGCAGCTAGGATTTCAGTTGCAAATTCCCACCTTATCTCCACCCTACTTTATGCCTCTCTAATATATACCAACCTAAGGCAATGCGATCTAAATAAACTCAAGACCTGCTACAACAAAATCGCCAAATTCGCCACCAGGGCATCCTACCACAATCACCACTGTCTCTCACTTACTGAACTAGTCTGGTTAGACCTCCCTCACCTCCTTCAATGGTATCAACTTGCACTCACCCAAAAACTGGTTAACCATCCTCTAAAGGTCCCATCCTAACAGTATCTACTCCAACCTTATCTCACCACCAGACCACTACGATCCAGCAACAAAAATAAATTACAGGTTACTAGAGCCAATAACACTGCTGGAGAAGCAGTATTCTCCAGAGCTATAGCCAAATTATGGAACACCCTCCCCCCCACAATAACCTCTCTACCATCATGCACCCACTTCAAAGCTTTACTTAAAGCGCACCTAAAAACATGCTGGCTATGCCCTTGTAACTCTCCCCTCTAACTTCTCCCACTCCATCTACCCTCTACCTCTCTTCCACCCCACAAACTACCCTTGATTACAGCAAGCTCTGATACTTCCATGCCTATCTACTTATTATATGCCAGTAACTTCTTATTGTAACAATTGTTAATATCTGCTATGTCTTCATGGATAGAACAGATGCTAGTTATCTACTCATTGTACTATGTTCTTCATCTGTAACTATGTTTGTAATATTTTAATTGTTAGGATTCTTCATCTGTAACTATGTCTGTAATATTTTAATTTGTGGAGCTTTTCTCCCCGGGCCTCTGTTGAAAATGGACCTGCATCCAGTCTGACATTCCCAGTCAACAAATGTAAATAAATAATATGTGGATTCCTATCAGATGATTGGGTTTTCAGTAACTCGAAATTCATGTGATTGGCACCACCCCCACCCCAAAAATTTTACTTTTTTACATTCTTGCACCCACACATATCCCCTGCAAATTAAATATACCAACTCTGGAATTGTACTGCAGTGAGAAAAATGGTAAATGTTCCATTTGCATTGTACCGTGATCTCCATTCAGAACCTTCAAGTTTTTGGAAACTCAAATCGTATGGATTCCATTATATGAATTTCGAGTTTCTGAAAACTCAGTCATCTGATAGGGATCCATGTAGATATATGTATATGTATACATACACATCTATCATCTATATATATACTCATATATATATATATATATATATATATATATATATATATATATATATATGTGTGTGTGTGTGTGTGTGTGTGTGTGTGTGTGTATATCTATACATATACACATACACATACACACACACAGACAAACACACACAAAAATTTAAGTAGAAGACATAAATTTGACTCGACAGAATTCATATTTTTATATTTTAACCAGCAAAAGACTGCATTATGTTGTATATTTTTTCATTTCACACGTTTTATCAGCTAATTTTATGTGGTCCTTGAAAATCTCAATTTAAGATTTTACTCACCACATTCTTTATTCATTTTACTGTACTTGCTAGCAACTTGCTTCAAAATCACTTAGCATTCCCTTTTCTGTTGGGTGAGGAGCCAACACTCAGCATGGTGGTATTGTGAATTGTAGCTCCTGACCTGCGTGATATCTTTATCGGGGTTATGGCAGCATGAAGCTCTTCCTATAACCATCAGAGGTAAGTTGATGCCTTGGCCTTGCTAGTGTCTAAAGTGAGAGATGATCCTTCAGAACTAAAGAAATTTGCTTTGGTGAACCATGAATAAATTATGTGACTAAGTACTAAGATTAGGTTTTTATAATCAGCTGTCTCTGCTAATGCCTTATGCATGCAACGAATGTTGTCTGACATCCAAGTGTACTAAGCCTTGTGTGCTGAGCCCTCTGCTAAAACACAAAATCTAGTGAATTGCATTAGAGATTGTAATATATGCCTTGTGGGTCTTAACTTTTGAACTTTCTTCAATCATATATGTCCAAAGCCATGGGTAATAACTCAACAATTACATTAGAAAGGGCTCACAGGCCTCTTTAACTACCACTAGGTCCTGAACAACCACCTAGATAGATCATTTTGAAATTGCCAGGAATGAGAGGTGGTGCTTTGAACTCCTAAAGAGAGGAAAGAATTCTTGCTAGAAGAACAAAAGTTATGAAAGAAGGCTTTTTCACACTTTACAGCTCTGTGCTATAAAATAACATCCACTCCTTTTTTTATTTATCCAGCAGTCTTTTGCCTTAAGTGGCAGAAGATACTTTATACATTTAATTCCCTTGAAGATGCCTTGGATTTCTTGTGGAGTAAGTTTCAGAATTCTTCGCTAGTAAATTTATCAGAAAAGGTACTCTAATCTTAGTCCTGACAATTATCTAATGGAGGACCATAGAGTGCCACCATTGCCAGAATACAAGAACAAGTTACCAATATGGTCTGGAAAGCAACAGTTTCTGTGAGCATTTCAGTGTTTTCATCATCTGACTTTTGTGAACATAGAGAGAGATACACCCAGACTGAGCCACACAGAAGACAGTCTACAAGTATCTGAGGTATGAATTGCCAACAGATATGATGCTCTAGAAACACACAAAGTAGCAAAGCCAGATTTTATAGGAACCTGTGGTGATCAAGAGTAACAGAATCCATTTACAAAGTCAAACTTAATAATCATGGGGAAAAAGTGTGCATACATTGGTGCACACATCTGTGCTGCTGCAAGCACAAAAGAGAAAAATACTGCAACTTAACAGTGCTAACCAAGGCTTATCTGCACTAAACCATGAAGATGCTGAGATGTTTTCAGGTGCAGTTTTATCTAGTGCTAGTACACCTGGGGTTTTGCTGTGACAGCCAAAGTAGATGGCCACACTGTTTGGGACTTTTGGTGGACTATGGACTACAAGTCACAAACTTAGGCACTGCCTGCCACAGCAGAGTAGCATTTAAATAAGTTTGTGTTACTGGACAGTTTTCTACTTGTCTGTTCTCTTCCTTAGTAATTTGATACAACTGACAACGTTTGTTATCCTTTTTGTCATTTAATTCTTGGCTATAGTAGTTATGTCACTGTGGGGTGTCACAATTAACATTAGAGGTTTGAATTCCAATTTTAAATGTCAAGCTTTCAATAGATAATGTGCATTCTGTAAAGGCTGATGTTATATTTATTTGAAAGATCAACACAGCCAAACACCATGCTAGGTATTTAAAACTACCTATGTAAAATACATATTGTAATTTGGCATCCTCTTCTAAGTGTGGAATAGCAGTTTACTTAGAAAACCATCTTAATACTATTGTAACTAAGGTGAGGAAAAATGCTCTGGATCAATGGCTAATTTTAAAAGTATCTTTACAGACCAACACCATATTGTTATATAATGTATGGGACAAATATAGACACCCCCTTCACTTTTCTTAAATATATTTACTGCTTTAGAGGGAAAAGTGACTGCCAATATAGCAATAATCACAGGGGCTGATTTAAATGTTTTTTAATTCTTTGTTAGACAGACCAGCACCACATTCAGAAACATTACACAAGGCATTGTCAGAACCTACTTCAATGAACCTCCTGCATATCTACAAAACAAACAGCACCAGAATTACCCACTCTAAAGACTTAAACCTTGTCTGTGGTATAAATAGGACCGGCTGGAGAGATAGGTATGTATCCCAGAGACAGCCCCTTCTCTAGAGCAGGCTCCCCATCCATGTGAAGCAGAATTCCTCCCTAACCCAGTTCAAGTGTAACAAGTGTAACTTGGACAGTTGGATGGGGAACAGGAAATTGATCCCTGGTTTGGCACCTGTGTCTCTAAAGCACACAAGCAACCTGTAAATGTTTCATCTCCCAGGCCCCTGCTTTTAAATGTTTCATCTCCCAAGCCCCCGCTTACACTTATTAAGGGTACCAGAACTTGTCAGAGATTTGGGACGCATGGCTAGGCTTAACAAGGTCCCTGTGGTTGTTAGCCTAGTAAACACCTATGAACCTGTGAACCTATTAGTCAAAGCGCAGAAGATAATTCAAGCCAAATCCACTGAGTTGCAGTTATTGTATATAAGCATGATGTTTATGGGTGACACTATTGATTCTGTTTACATATTCCCTAATGGTCTTTCCTGTAGTAGGATAAATTGCTGGTTAATTTCCAGCAATTGTTCCTCCACTGTCACATGGGTGCTGACCTTCCCATGTGCATTCTCAGATAAGCAAGCAGGACTTTTAGTAATGAAGCCCTCCATTTTGCCTGCTGCTATCTGATAAGCAATAGCACCCAGATCCACTAACATTAAAAGACCTACATATGCTGAGCTACATCAAGTGGAAGGTTCTCTATTATACCATGTGATGTTCGCAAAAGCCGATAAACGTGCACGCTGATTGGCTAATCCAACCAGCGTGCACATAGTAAATCGTACAACAAATAATGGAAGAAGTCCAGTAGCGAAAATATCATGCTGCGGCGACAGCAAATAAACATAACCAAATGTAACACCAAAAACACCTAACAATTACACCTAATCACATAAAACTAACCAATTCCCTTATTACAGTCCCTCACCTCGAATACTAATAAAATAAAATGTCATGCAATCGCAAATACACCACACACACTACATAACCACCACTTATAATACAATAAAAGCAAGCATTCTGATAAAACCATTCACTCAGCTATATTCCCTAGCTATATTCCCTACAATAGCTATCTACAACAAAAGGAGGAAGCTACTACAAGATAGAGCAAAATCCTTAAAAGCTAGGACACCTTTGATCACTACAAGTAAAAAACTAAGAGCTCTCATAAAATCATGCAAAGCAAACTTTGAGAGAAAAATAGCTAAAGACTCAAAAGACAATCATAAGGCCTTCTTCAGCTATGTTAGAAACCTGGGAGGAAACTCCCAGATATGCTCAGAACTAGTTCAAAATGATGTGAAAATTACTGATCCTACAGACATTGCCAACATACTGGCTGACAGGTTCAGTGCAAACTTCTCCCCCCCTCCCCCCCAAAAGGTGAGATATCTATACCAAACGATTGTAGCCCCCCAAACATCTCTAACGCCCAAGTGAGAACTGCTCTCTCCAAAGCAAAAAACACAGCATCCATGGGACCTGATGGTGTCCCTGGCTGTGTGCTCCATGAACTCAATGAGGAATTAAACCCACAGCTAGGACAGCTGTTTAATCATAGTCTCACCTCTGGATACGTACCCAGGGAGTGGCGCACTGCGACAGTGGTCCCACTTCATAAAGGCGGTGCCTCCACCAACCCAGGAAATTACCGGCCCATTAGCTTGACAAGCCTTATCTGCAAAGTCATGGAGAGGATCATAATGGATCTCATAAACAAAGACATAGGGAATTTGCAGACTTTGGATCCAACCCAGTTTGGCTTTGTCAAAGGCAGATCATGCCTTTTAAACTTGGTTGACTTTTTCGAAACAGTCACCAAAGCCATTGATGAGGGAAAAGCAGTCCATACAGCATACCTCGATCTGGCGAAAGCTTTCGATACAATACCCCACTCGGGTATCATTGAAAAACTCATCAGCTTAAATGTTAACCCATACATCACAAGATGGGTTGCAAACTGGTTGAGCGACAGAACGCACAGGGTCAGTGTTGCTGGCGCCATGTCAGACTCTAAGCCTGTCACAAGTGGTGTCCCACAGGGCTCAGTCCTGGGCCCACTCTTGTTTGGCATCTACTTCTCCGAAGTACAAGCAAACACAGGAGGGTTATGGCTGACAAAGTTTGCAGATGACTGCAAACTGGGCGTCGTAGTCGAAAACACATCTGACACAGATATCCTTCAGAAAGGTCTCACAGAAACGGATAACTGGTGCCAGAGCCATGGCCTAAAGTTAAATGCCAAAAAATGCATAGTCATACCCTTCGGGAAAAACAAGGTTACCCCTAGCTACCACATAGGTGGAAATCCACTGAGCACAGAAGAAGTTATTAGGGACCTGGGGACCCACATTCGACACCCATGTAGCTAAAGTAGTTAGGAAGACCTTCTACATTGCCCACCTTATCATGAAGGGATTCACATCTAGATCAAGGGAGGTCATAGTTTCCCTGTACTCATCACTCATCAGACCAATGATTGAGTACAATGCCCCATTCGGAATGTATCTGACTCAACACTTGCAGCAGCTGGAGAGGCCACAAAAGTTCCTCACCAAAAGGATAAAGGGTCTCAAAAATCTGTCCTATGCTGCCCGACTGAAAGAACTTCAGCTCTATTCAGTCGCTTACCTCTTGCTCAGAGGTGACCTGTGCCTGACATACAAGGCCATATCAAACCCAGATTTGATGAATATGCTTCACCCCAATAAATCTAGATCCATCAGAGCCACAAGGGCGGGAGACTTAAACCTCGACACGGCTATTAATAGGACGTGCTGGAGGGATAGATTCATCACCCAAAGACTCCCTATGCTGTGGAACAAAATCCCGGTATATGTGAGGCAGAGCACCTCGCTGGCCTTGTTCAAGAGAAATCTTGACCAATGGATGGGAGATCGCAGATATACCCCAGGGATTACCTCAGTGTCACTGCTCGACAGAGGCACAGCAAAATAATGGGTATAGTTCCCCATACTAAAGGGGTGGCGTAAGCCACAAAACTATGGGCTAGGCTTGTAAATGCCCTCGGGCAGATAGCCTAGTATAAACCTATGAACCTATGAACCTATGAACAAACAACTCCAAAAATGTACACACTAAAAGTAAACACAGCACACACATCCCTCTCAAAGTCAAAAACACACACCATACCTAACTTCCATATCAGCATACACCTTCTAAAAGCGCATACAACACCACCATCTAGTGACCAATTAGTAAAACTACATATTTTAAAAAAATTAATACAAATTAAAACCACACCACATTTCTAACATACCTATAAGTACTAAAACATAACTACGCGTTATAAAGTTCTACACTGCTTAAACTATATTATACCAAGCACCACCTAGCCCTTTTGATTACATCCCTTCAAAAACCTGCACGAGCCCTGTTAAACAGAAACACTACAAACTCAGACAGGAAAAACCACCCAAACAAGAGACACCATAGATAGAAAATAATAAAAAAAAATATCTACTAATATAATTATTTCCTAACACTTCCTGAAAAATTAAAAAATAACATGTATTTAAATTAAAACAGAAATAAACAATAAACACAAACTGAAAGTGTGGACTATTTTATCTCACAAAAAGTGGAAGAATACAAAGAAAAGCAAACAAAAACCTAAATAACAACAATACAAAGATAATACAAAACAAACTAACACCATAGTATAATAGCAATAACCCACATCTGGGTGTGGGTAATGCTGGATTTATTCACGGTTGTCTTTGTTTGGTCCCTCGGGCTTTGCCCTTGGGACGAAACCACGCCAACCGTGGGTAAATCCAGCATTACCCACACCCAGGCGTGGGTTATTGCTATATTACATCACATTAAATCCACTTGATAGTAAGTCTATTTCTGTATGGTAGGAATCCATTAAACTTGATTTCAGAAACGTCTGTATTTCTGACAAGGCTTGGTATTTGGATGGCATGTCAATGACAGGTTTCAGAACCTGAAGAATAAAGCTAAGGAGTTAAGGGAAAAATACTAAAGCTTTAAATTTAGGAACCAGGATGCCCTAAGGCAGTGTAAGGCAGTTAAATTTGAATTATTTTTCTTAATCATCAAGGCAGCAACATTTCAAGCTTGGGTACAAAGCTCTCAGACTAAAATTTTAGCTTCTAGTTTCCAGCAGCAGAAGTGCCTAATGAACATCCCAGCTCTTAAGATGTCTGGAAAGTTAATAATTTCTCATCTTTACAGTGAGGAAGATTTTTATCATGTTTTCATTCAACTACATTGTCTTGCTTTATGTTGTAACTACACAGTGACAAATTTAATTTAAAGGAAGATGACAAGCATTCCTGGCCCATCACAGAAAATGAGATAAGGCAATATTTCAGGACCACCTTAAAAGGAAAGAATCCTGGGCCTGATGGGCTGACCTTCAATTTATTTAGTGCTTTGCAGTATAGGCTACTTATACTGCTCTCTCACTCATTTAATTATGAACCATTCCCTTATTCATATAATTATAAACCACTTACTTGTTTAATTATACATTTACAACTACCTCTTTTGCTTTGCCTATGTAAGTATGTAGATTCTAGTCTTACCTAAGACAGGAAGAGACTGTCTAAATATCAACAATATTATATTATTCTAATATTATTCCAATATTATTCTAGCATGTCCAAAGGTGAGTTGTCAATCTCCTCTCCGGTCCAGCTGGTGAATCTGGGAATCTTGAGGCAATGTTACAACTGCCTCATGTACACAGACAACCCACTCCTCCTCCCAACAAATTCCAACACATGTGAGAGATGCAACCATAAAGCCAAACTGGAGGCTAAGCTCTCTCAACTCAGTACTGGCATAACCAGTCAGGAGGAGAAGGAAACCACACTCACTACAATTCCAGTCTCACATAGACCTACCACGACAGCAAACCAAACACATAATCACACAAAAACATACTCGGAGGCTCTAAATAAAGATCTGCCGAAACAGCAGAGACCTCCAAAGCAGACACCCAAGCAGCCGCTACCCCAAAACAAAACACGTGCAACACATATCTCACAAAGCCAGTGTGCCAAACAGTCACAGCCCTTAAGACTAAACAACACACCTGATACACTTGTAATAGGTGACTCTATCGTCAGGCACACTGACGTCCCGCTCACCAGGCTGAACAAGGAGAGGGTCACGGTGAGCAGCCTGTCAGGCGCTAGGATCCGCCACATAACACAAGCACTCAGGTCACTCCAAGGCAAGTACAAATATGACTCTGTCATTGTCCATGCTGGTGTGAATGACCTGAGATGTACCTCCCTG
Source organism: Protopterus annectens (assembly GCF_019279795.1). Classification (NCBI taxonomy): domain Eukaryota; kingdom Metazoa; phylum Chordata; order Ceratodontiformes; family Protopteridae; genus Protopterus; species Protopterus annectens. Next base: position 831,688,234 of record NC_056749.1, read on the forward strand.
GACTACATGAAATAAGACATAAAGGAGCTCTCTGAGCATGTAGCCCAGGCCGGTATGACCCTGACCTTGAGTAGCATCTTACCCTCACCAAGAATGATGCCACAATATGAAGACAAGATGATCAATTTCAACAATTGGCTTAAGTACTGGTGTCATTCAAAGGGGATCCAATGCCTGTCAGCTTGGGATGATATGCTCGACAAGCCACGATGCTTCACTAGGGACGGCTTGCACCTGTCACCCCTGGGCTTTCGGATATTGGCAAAGGCTCTTGCTACCCCCATAGTGCCTTTTTTAGGCAAGGCTCAAAAGACAAACCCACCTCCATAGGTATCACAAGGGATAAGAAACTAAGAGTAATGCTACTCAATGCCAGAAGTCTAAACCTCAAGATGCACGCACTCGAAACTCTCCTTAGCATGGAGAACATCGATATCTGTGCAGTAACAGAAACCTGGTTCAGGGCTTCCGAGAGCACCCTAGAACTACCAGGTTATACCTCATACCATGCTTTTCGGCCCAAAAACTTGGACCGAACCACAAAAGGAGGGGGAGTATCGATATTCATCAAAGATACCCACACCTCGAGGTTGGTGGCAAAGCACGAAGCATCAGAGACTATCCATGTGCAACTAACAGTGGGTAAAACTGCCTTCCAGTTTATAGCCTGCTACAGACCACCCTCCCAAACCCAGGAACCCCACTCGGCCTTCCTGAGAACACTGGAAAATATGAAGGTCTCTCCAAACACCATTATATTGGGCGACTTCAACTACCCAAACATAGACTGGGAGCATTACTCTAGCTCCAACACCCTAGCCCAAAGGTTCCTAGAATTTATAAACTCAAATGCTATGGAACAACTTGTTACCACTCCCACAAGAAGGGAAAACATACTGGACCTGATCATCACCAACATGGGGACTCTATGCTCCAGACCAGAAGTGTATCCCTCACTGGTAAGATCAGACCATAAACTAATCTCACTGGATATTCACATCCCGACCCCAACCCCTGCCCAGAAAACCACAGTGAAAAACTTCTCTAAAGTAAATTTCACACTCCTCAAAACTGAGGTGGAATCCTTCAAAGCCCCCGGGCCTGTGGAAAATACGGCCCAGACCGCAGAATCCTTTATAAACGCATTCTATGAACACCTTCAGGAATGCATGGATCATGCGATCCCAAATAAAACCAAGACCCAATCCTCCAAAGGCAGACATCCTGTCTGGTGGACCCCAGCCATAAACAAACTATACAATAGAAGGAGGAAGCTACTAAATGATAGAGCAAAATCCCAAAAAGGGAAGGCATCACTGATCAGTATTAGCAAAAAACTACGGGCACACATAAATTTGTCTAAGGCCAGCTTCGAGAGAAAAATTGCACAGGACACTAAGGATAATCACAAGGCTTTCTTTAGTTATGTTAGGAACCTGGGTGGTAATTTCCAGATATGCTCAGAATTAGTCCAAAATGACAAAAAATATACCGAACCCATAGACATTGCCAATATTCTAGCTGACAGGTTCAGCGCAAACTCCTCCCCCCACCAAAAGGGCAAATATCTATCCCAGCAGAGTGCTGCCCCCCTGACATCTCAGATGCTCAGGTAAGAGCCGCCCTCTCCAAAGCAAAAAACACAGCATCAATGGGACCAGACGGTGTCCTGGGCTGCGTCCTACATGAACTCCAAGAAGAGCTAAACCCAAACATAAAACTACTGTTCAATCTCAGCCTTACTACAGGATATGTGCCCAATGAGTGGCGTACAGCAACAGTGGTCCCTCTCCATAAAGGTGGTGCCTCAACAGATCCTGGAAACTATCGCCCCATAAGCCTGACTAGCTTGGTCTGCAAAGCTATGGAAAGGATCATCATGGACCTCATAAATAAAGATATTGGGGACCTACAAACACTGGATCCTACCCAGTTTGGCTTTGTTAAGGGCAGATCCTGCCTCTTAAACCTGGTTGATTTCTTTGAAACAGTCACCAAGGCCATTGACGAGGGGAAAGTGGTCCACACAGCCTACCTGGACCTTGCAAAAGCCTTCGATACAATACCCCACTCGGGCATTATAGATAAGCTCACCAGCTTAAATATAAACCCCTATGTCACTAGATGGATTTCTAACTGGCTCAAGGACAGAACCCACATGGTTAGAATTGCTGGAGCCATGTCAGACTCCAAACCAGTTAAAAGTGGTGTCCCACAAGGCTCAGTCCTGGGACCTCTCTTGTTCGGTATATATTTCTCAGAGGTACAGGCCAACACGGAAGGACTGTGGCTGACCAAGTTCGCAGATGACTGCAAACTGGGCGCCATAATCGGCTCTCCAGCCGACACAAGCATCCTCCAAAAGGGCCTCATAGAAATAGACAACTGGTGCCAGAGCCATGGCCTCAAGCTAAACGCCAAAAAGTGTATAGTCATCCCCTTTGGCAAAAACAAAGTGCCCACAAATTACCACATAGGTGGTAATCCATTAAGTACAGAAGAAGTAATAAGGGACCTGGGGACCCAAGTTGATAGCAATCTCTCATTTGACAACCACGTGGCCAAAGTGGTTAGAAAAACATTTTATATAGCCCACCTAATCATGAAGGGATTCACATCTAGATCAGTGGACATCATCGTGCCTCTTTACTCATCCCTCATCAGGCCCATAATTGAGTACAATGCCCCTTTTGGGATGTACCTTACCAGACACCTGCAGCAACTGGAAAGACCCCAAAAGTACCTCACCAAGAAGATCAAAGGGCTCAAACAGATGCCATATGCTGCCCAGTTAAAGAAACTCCAGCTCTACTCAGTGGCATACCTCCTGTTCAGAGGCGATCTGTGCCTGACATACAAAGCCATGTCCAACCCGGAATTAATGGACATGCTGCACCTCAGAAAATCCAAATCCAATCGAGCTATGCGCTCGAGAGACTTGAACCTCAGCACTGAAATAAATAGGACATGCTGGAGGGACAGATTCATAACCCAGAGGCTCCCTTCACTCTGGAATAAAATCCCAGTCCAGGTTAGGCAGAGTCCCTCATTGACTCTCTTCAAGAGGAATCTTGATGAGTGGATGGGAGATCGTAGGTTTACCCCGGGTATCACTTCTGTGTCACTGTTAGACAGAGGCACAGTATACTGACCTCGAAAAAGGGCATAGCAAAATTAATTTAAAATGGGTGGCGAAAGCCAAACACATTCTGGCTAGGCTTATAAATGCCCTAGGGCAGATAGCCTAGTATGAACCTATGAACCTATGAACAGCTATAAGCCTATATCTCTGATAAACACAGAAGTGAAACTGTATGCAAATATATTAGTGGACTACAGAAGTAAAACGGTATGCAAATATCTTGGCGGATTACAGAAGTAAAACTGTATACAAAGATATTGGTGGATTACAGAACTAAAACTGAATGCAAAGCTCTTGGCGCATAGACCAAACTCCTTTCTTGCTTGCTGCCACAGCTTGTTCATGAAGGGTAAGTGTGGTTCCTTAAAGGCAGACCAAGCATAGATCACATTAGAGCCTAATTTACAAACTACCTAAATCCATGCTGGGCTCTGCAACATTTTAATAGACATTGTAAAAGCATTTGATACTGTTTCATGGTCACTTTTGTAGAAGATGTTAGACATGTATGGGATTCCTCAAACCTTTATTATAGCAGTCCATACTCTATGTAACTCTTCCATGACTATTTTAGTAGGCTCAACTCTTTCCAATCCACGAAGCCTTAAAGAGGCACAAGACATGGGTGTGCCTTATCCCTGTCAGCTCTTTTTGCTTAGTTGTCAGCACCTTAGTGAGGAGGATTGCTTTTCTAACTTGATCTTTGGATGCAAGTTGGGTTCTGAAGAAGCTAAAAGTATGTTTGCAGATGATCATTTAGTTCTGTCTAGGGGGCCCATTTATAATGCATGTTTGTTGGAAAGTATATATAATTTATTTAATTGTATGGGTGGGCTCCACATTGATGTGATGAAGACTGTGACATTCCCAGTGAATACCGAGGCAATAATTCTGATTAATAGGAATGGCATATGCCCTATAAATGTCACACAGCATCCTCAGCATATCTGGGAATAAAAAACTCATTCTTCCCTTCCTGCTAGCATATCTTTGAATGTATCCAAGTTGTGGATCGATTTACATTTATTAGTGCATTCCTGGAGTAAATTTTCTCATTCTCTACAAGGCACAGTTAGTGCCATAAAAATGCTTTTCTATCCCAAACTTTATTATATTTTATGACAATTCTAATACTGCCAAGTAATAAGCAGCTTGTCAGATATGATCAAGATAAAACCTGTATCTTTTTATGAATCTTTTGGCATAGACAGAGCTTCCACCAAAGTACTTTTTTCAGAATATAAGAGTCTTGGCTAATGTAGTCAGAAATTCTGGGTGCCTTTATCTTAATGTCTTCCACTATAGTCCCTTATACAAAACAGCTGGTCCCTAATACAGTTCCAGCACTGTTCCCTACTCTGAAGTTTTTGTCTAATGGAATTTAAGTTCCTTTTTGATGGTTACTGGTCCCTGACAAAGAGCAAAGATAATCTACAATTCCTATAGTCTATGTAGTTATTGCAAGCACCCTGTTGCAGATAGTTTCCACAAGTATTATGCAGACTTGATGAGAAAAGATAGCTTACATTTTACAAAGTGAAAAATCCTAATCAGATCCACAAGAGTGTGTAGCTGCACGCCCAGAATTAATTTCACTGAATGGGGTGCTTTGTTACATCAGGTCTTATGTAAGAAGAATACTGAGGTGCTGCAGTCTGAACCTTCTACACTCAATGCTGCCTGGAATAACAGCAGTTGATATATCTTGTAGGTTGTGGACACAATTGCTTAATCTGATAATCTTTAATTGACCTTTAGTGATGATATGTAAATTGAAAACTCGAATGAAGCAATTTCACAGAGACAGTAAAAAAAAAAAAAAAAAAAATATATATATATATATATATATATATATATATATATATATATATATATATATATATATATATATAGGGGTCATTCAATAATCCTTAGACAGAGTGACTTTCCATGTAGCAATAGTGGTAAAGCTCGAACATGGAACATGGCCACACAGCAATCCAGGAAACAAGGCTCAGGGTGTGCATGAGCATCCTGACACTGTGTGGACATGGAGGTGTCCGCATAATGCAAATCACCTGATCTGCTGGTAAATAACATGCAAATGAGGTGATTTTATGATCCAGGAAGCATAAAGGCACCTGTGTAAGTGCCATGTAAGGCTGAACATTTTAAGCAGTTAGTAACCATGTACTGGAGGATAAAATTTAAACAGGGGCTGTAACAACTCAAATAAAAGGTTGTATAATGTGCATTAGGCATGCAAATGGCCAGAACTATGGCCAATGATGTAAAAAAGTAATCCAATATATTAAAAATTTTACTTTTTGTTTAACACATATGCCTCGTTTAAGCGGTGCACAAACATGCTATTTTGCAATAATAATGTAAAATATGACATTTAAAGCTATTTTTATTTTTTTCCATTATAGTGGCCAGCCTGCAGAGTCATACAATGGCAGGTTATAGAGGTTGCTAAGGACATAGGCTCTGGTGTAGTACAGTATCTAGGGTATATGCAATTAGGTGTATGTAAATGTGCTAAGTTTATTGAATAGCAAAATGGGCCAATGTGTCCGTAGAGCTAGAACAATGGTAGTGTAGTCAGAAGAGAGTGCTGACATGAAAAGGGTGTGTGTCACAGCATGAAAAAGATGACTGGAGCTTAGTGGTGCCTGTTTGCGTTCAGCTAAGCACATCTAAGCGGGGGGGGGTTCTGATGCTGCTCAGCTCTGCTTATCTGTATGGTGCTTGTTTACCTGGTTAAAGAAAAGCTAAGTGTGCCTGTGTTCAGTGGAGGGTCTAAACTGCTGAGCAATGTTTACACTAGAGCCACAGGTTTGTGTGGAGCACCGCAGGGTTTATCAGTGGAAGAAATTAAAAAAATGCAAGGAAATAGTCTGGAAAAGCCAATCAACTGAAAATGAATGATAAGCCCTATTCCACTCACACTAGCCCATTCAAACCCCTCAATAATATAGCTGGCAGGTGGAATGTATGATTGTCGGCCAATCACACAGGCTGCATCTGCAGCACACCACTATGAAGTATGCATACACCCTTCAGTCTAATTTTCCCACATACTCTGCACCATTGGAGTGCAGACTTGGGAATTTTAACTGACAAAATGATAGGGGCTGCTGCTGCTGCTGCTCTGCTACGTCTGTACGTGCTACAGGCTGAGGTCGGTGATGATGCTGACAATAGGCCCAGACTGAGGAGGAGAAGAGTGTTCAGGCCCAAGGTAACCTTCCAGGGGCTACATGAGCTGGAGATAGTAGAGTGCTACAGGGTGGAAAGGGACATACTACAGCAATTCACAGAGCTCTGACAGCCTCACTTCAGACCCAGAGCCAAAAGAGGGGTACCCATCTAAGTGGAAACAAAGGTATGTATAGCCTTAAGAATACTAGCTACAGGTACTTTCCAAAGACCTACTGGGGACACGATGGAGGTCTCACAGGCATCCTCATCCAGGGTACTCCACAAGTTCCTGGATATCATGCTAACACATGCTAGTGAGCACATTTATTTCCACAGCACCCCCCTGAGGAGAGTGCCACCAATATGCATCTCTTCCACCATGGATGCCATAGACTGCACTCATGTCCACATCAAAGCCCTACCCGATGAGGAGGGAAAAGTCTACATCAAAAGCAAGGGGTATCACTCCATCAACTGCCAGGTCATGTGCAATGCACTATCATCAATGTGTGTGCCAGCAGCTCTGGCAGTTATCACGACTCCCACATCTGGCATGCATCACAGCTGTACCAGTCATTTGCCAGAGGAGACATCCCATATGGCCATCTAGTGGGGAATGCTGGCTACGATCTGGAACCATGGATGATGACACCCATCAGAAATACATACACACACCCACTGAACACCATAATGAGGCACACGCATAAACTAAGAACATCATAGTGCATTTTTTTTGGGCTGCTCAAGTCACAGTTCTGCTGCCTTGACATATCTGGTGGAGCCCTGCAGTACTCTTCAGCCAAATGTGCACACATGTTCATCATCTGTGCCATGCTACACAATATCATCCTGTGTTAACAGCTGCAGCAGGAACAGCAGAGGGAAGGGACACACAGCCCCACACCATTGCCAAGGCTCCCGCACGCACAGGGGGACTTGGAGGATGACCCCCAAGCCTGTCCCTGTAGGCAGATGTAGGCATGCCCAGTATGCCATGGCCTTGGCAAAGAGGCAACGCATAGCACATACACTGACAACCTATAGACTCAGGGACTAACACCTCACATACACACAGTAAAAAGGATGCCACCCACATCACAATATCTGTACCTTACCATGATTGGACTGTGTACTGTGTGCATCCAACGGAGTTAGCCCTGAAGCACTGTCATCTCACCTGCTGCAGGCACAAGGTAAGTCACTCTTCTTAACAACAAATGAATAGGGTAGTAGAATGTGGCAGCATATCTATGGTGTTGCTGCATGTATGCAAGGGAATGGAGTGGGCTACTGGGATAGCAACAGACAACTGACAGCTATGTGGAACAACAGGAAATGTCTGCCAAATACTGGCTGTCCTAGAATATGCAGTATTCTCCAAGGTGGCAAAATTCGCTGCAGTATATGTGAGGGACTAACAAATAATGGGGTCATAGGACAGATGCATGGATGTCAATGTTGGAGTCCCATACATACCTCTCAGCTTCTTACAGCTAGACATCTGTTTAAAAGTCATAAAAAATGTGTGGCAAGGGCACAAAAATAAGGACAGTTATGAAATATTGCTCTGACAAACTTAGAAAGTTATATTATAACAGATCTTGCAGTAGCATATGTTCTCTGAAGGATAAGAAGTCTGAAACTAAAATGTCTGCCATCACTTTTTAGCTTCAGTCTTTAATGATTTGCCAGTTTTTCCCAGACAACCACAATGTTATAAAAAATGGGCCCAAAATAAGAAGCATACATCTGGGCAGTCTGTGAAAATGTGTAGAGTTGAGAGGTATGCTCCCCTACCCCCAACACACCTATGTTCCCATAGAACTGCAGTAACATTTATGTTTGTAAGGTAACAGCAGTAGATCACACATTCCCAGGGCTGTCCCAGTCAACTTGCTAACTTGTTCCATTTCCACAATATGCAGTGGTTGAGGTGCTATGTATGTGCATAGTTAAAAGTGTCATGAAGTAGACAGCACTTACTGGTGGCTGTTGTGGCTTACTGGTCTAAGGTACTGTTGTTAACAGGGTCAATGATTTGAGACTGGCCATACCAACTATTTTTCATGTCAGCTACACCTACGGTAGGAGATGTACAGACTGTTCAGACATCAGTATTTGTTACTGCTGGAAAGATGGACAATGGATGGACAGGGGGCCACACATATGGACATTACACAGCTCTGAGTAACCTAGATGAATGCCTAGTACAACAGCAGGTTGTGACAAGTCAGTCTAGCGCCAGGATAAAAAGGCTGCCACATTACTGTGTCAGGAGTGACAACATGTCAGGGGGCACCATGAAATGACAGGGTGTCACAGAATGTCCACACGCATGCCTCATATATATCTGTTTTGCTTGTTATAACATTCCCTTTGCCTGTCAAACTATTTGGAAACCAAAAAAGGCTGGTATGAAAACATCAATGACAGCTGAGATGCAGATGTCATACCAAAAGGAAAATACAAGTTAATACAAAACCGTTCTACCACCTGTCTACATTTGGAAGACCAATATTAAGACCCTGTCCCATGTTTGGGCCTGGGTCTGACTGTTATATATGGTCCTGTGCAAATGTCTGTTTGTAAGAGTTTCAGTGGCATGGCCAACATGTAGCCTAATAATCACAATGCAGCACAAACTGTCTGATCGCAGATGACTGCAAACTAGGCGCCATAATCGACTCTGCAGCTGACACAAGCATCCTACAAAAGGGCCTCATAGAAACAGACAACTGGTGCCAGAGCCATGGCCTCAAGCTAAACATCAAAAAGTGTATAGTCATCCCCTTTGGTAAAAACAAAGTGCCCACAAATTACCACATAAGTGGTAATCCATTAAGTACGGAAGAAGTAATTAGGGACCTGGGGACCCAAGTTGATAGCAATCTCTCATTTGACAACCACGTGGCCAAAGTGGTTAGAAAAACATTTTATATAGCCCACCTAATCATGAAGGGATTCACATCTAAATCAGGGGAGGTCATTGTGCCTCTTTACTCATCCCTCATCAGGCCCATAATTGAGTATAATGCCCCTTTTGGGATGTACCTTACCAGACACCTGGAGCAACTGGAAAGACCCAAAAAGTACCTCACCAAGAGGATCAAAGGGCTCAAACAGATGCCATATGCTGCCCGGTTAAAGAAACTCCAGCTCTACTCAGTGGCATACCGCCTGCTCAGAGGCGATCTGTGCCTGACGTATAAAGCAATGTCCAACCTGGAATTAATGGACATACTGCACCTCAGAAAATCCAAATCCCATCGAGCTACGTGCTCGGGAGACTTGAACCTCAGCACTGAAATAAATAGGACATGCTGGATGGACAGATTCATAACCCAGAGGCTCCCTTCACTCTGGAATAAAATCCCAGTCCAGGTTAGGCAGAGTCCCTCATTGACTCTCTTCAAGAGGAATCTTGATGAGTGGATGGGGGATTGTAGGTTTACCCCGGGTATCACTTCTGTGTCACTGTTAGACAGAGGCACAGTATACTAACCTCGAAAAAGGGCATAGCAAAATTAATTTAAAATGGGTGGTGAAAGCCAAACACACTCTGGCTAGGCTTGTAAATGCCCTAGGGCAGATAGCCTAGTATGAACCTATGAACCTATGATGGCCACGCCAGATGTATGGGGCACAATAATGGACAACCTGCTAAACAGGTACAGTCAGAGGTCTGAAGTCTGTAATCCTGTGTGTGATGTTATGACTTCTATCCCAGTCACACCACAACTGCAAATACATAACAACAGCAACTGTGAACAAAGCCTGTGACTGGGCTACAGAAGGACAAAAAGACAAATATAAGTGGAAGGGGAACCACTGGCCAGACAAACATAGAATGTGCACACTAGAACAATTTGTGCAGTAACAAAGGTTCCTTGCAGTGTATTTAGTCAGTAAAAAAATGTCTGTCAGCAGTTCTTCACATTAATCTATACTGATCTGCTAGTGATATACCAAGAAATCACAGTGCTATGTAGAATATAACACACACATATTATGAAAATATCTACTCAGTCCAAGGCCCTCGGTACCCAGCCAAGGATATGACTCAGTTAAAAAGGATAGCACACAGCCAGGAGATCCTTCAGCCAGTATATCACTGAGGTGCTGGAGTGTTTACACAGGTTCATCAGCCAATCAGCTGTAGAGAATTACAGCCCATGTCTAAACCCACATCTGACTATAGAACTGTGTTGTCCATATATGCATTTGCATACAGACAGCTATGTAGACCTTAACTTCCTTTCCCTACCTCCAGCATACAGGGTTACACACATCTATCTGTGTGTGGCACATATAATATATATCTGGATCTGTTGAGCGTGATATACATACACACACACACACACACACACACACATATATATATATATATATATATATATATATATATATATATATATATATATATATATATATATATATATATATATATATATATGTAACATATGAAAATATATCAATTATAGACAGGCAGAGACAGGGGGAGAGAGAGACAGACAGAGAGAGGGAGAGAGAGAGAAAGACCACGAGAGAGGGATAGAAAGAGAGAGAGAGAGAGAGAGAGACACCCTACAAGGCATAGAGTGATGCACTGCTGCAGCCATTTGCACACCAGTTGTAACCAGTGTCACATGCAAGTACTTAGGTGAGCTCCATTGTAAAATAATAGCGAGGTATGGGTTGTAATATGACATCACCTGTCTTGAGTGCTTATGTGCGTTTCTGTATGTATTACATTTACAGCAGAATACACACACCCAAAAGGCCTATGTCTGTGTAATGGCTACCCATGTTATGGCCCTGATAGTAGTGTCCTACACAACAGTAGGCTACCTGTCAGCAGTTATTGATGTCATCCATCCCAACAGCAGTGGCTGGCACTTTACACATGAATAAGCCTTGTGGTGCATGTGATAACTACATAGCACTATAGTATAGACAGGTAGTGGTTCTAATCCCAATAATGGCAACTCAGTCATGTTTTTAAGGTTATCCCCTTGTGGCTGTCCACATTTTCTGCCTATGTGTCTTCAGTACCAATACATTTTAAGGCCTGTTCCACCCTGGTAACCTACCATTGCACTACTTTACTGTGTGTGTGTGTGTGTGTGTGTGTGTGTGTGTGTGTGTGTGTGAGGCCTGCCCTACCCACTAAATCCCCCCTTGCCCTACTTTACAAGGCCTGCTGATATCATTCACCTTAGAAGCACAGTTGGACAGTCTTCAGCCATGTAAACTCTGTGGTGCATGCAAAAAGTATGTAGCACTGTAGTACATAAGAGTATATAGGTAGAGGTTCTAGTCTCAGCATTGACAACTGCGTGTGTGTGTTTGTAGGTAATACCATTTTGAGGCCTGTTTCAACCAGTAATCCCCATTTGCCTTTTTTTACAGGGCCTGCTGATGTCATTCACCTTCGAAACACCATTAGGCAGTCTTCAAAGATATAAGCTCTGTGGTGCATTTGAAAAGTGCATTACACTATAGAACATACAAGTAGATAGGTAGGGATTCTAATCTCAGCCCTGGTAACTGTCTCTGTGTGTTTGTAGGTTTTACCACTTTGAGACCTATTCCACCCAGTAAATCCCCCATTGCACTACTTTACAAGGCCTGCTGATGTCATAGGTTCATAGATTAGTACTAAGCTAACTGCTCTTATGAGCCATTTTAAGCTTAGCCAGTTACCCCCTGTGAGAATTGAACCCTGCACCTTGTGTCTGTAAGGTAAACACATTAACCATTATACCAACCTCCCAATTCACCTGAGATGCACTGTTGGACATTCTGCAGGTATATAAGTTCTGTGGCATGCGTGAGTGTGCTATACCATTTTGAGTCCTGTTCCACCCTGTTAACACCCCAATCACCACCCTAGTCAGGGCCCCTACAGATGTTATCCACCTTAGAAGTACAGTTACACATTTTCTAACACAATAGCAGTGTGACACATGCAATACTCATGTTGGTCTGTAGTGCACATAACTGGATATGTAGGTGTTGCAATCTCAAAAGTGGCATCTCTGTGTGCATGTGTGTTTCAATGCATGTCACCATGCAGCAGTATGTGTGTGTTTGAGATGGCTCTGCCATTTTAAGGGCCTGTTAACCCACCAGTGGCAATTCTTATAGCACCTGCAAATGTTGTCCACCTGAATAGTAGTGGCAGACACTGCAAAACTATATAAGCTGCAAGGCACTTGCATTTATATATCTATATATATATATATATATATATATATATATATATATATATCATTATTGTATGTAAAACTATGCAGGTAGGGGCTCTACTCTCAACAAGGGCAGTTCATGAGTGGGTGTGTATGTATGTATGTATGTATGTATATCCCCTTGCAGCAGTGTGACTGTTTTAGGGCCACCAGCATACCTCTCAACCCCTCAGAGAAAGACATCTGGATACAGCCATACAGAAAACTGGGACAAAGGCCAAACATTAGGCTCAATGTTTACATATTGCTTTGCCAAACATAGAAAGTAGATAGCATAACAGGTTGTGCATTTGTATGCATGCCCTGAAGGGTAGGAAGTCTGACATGTACATGTCTGTCATTTGTCTGTAATGTTAGTCTTTCATGATTTGCCACAACTTTGCCAGAAACAACAATGTTATGACAAACAGAACAAAAATATGTGCCAAATGTCAGGACAGTCTGCAGAAATATGTACAGGTGAGAGGCATGGCCACCATCTGTCCCACCCTTCTGGTTGCAGTCCATGTTTGGCTAGGTGTGACCTGTGACAATGACTCAAGCAATACAGAGGTCCCCAGAGTTTCCTAAAGTTGTGTACTACTTGCATAAAGCAGTTATGTCACATCACAAGCACCTGAATGTTGTAAGAAATAGCATAAGCTATGGTAATGTGGCACAAAGAAGCTGTCATATTAGCAAACCAGGGGAAGTCCTGTCTGTTGCACTTGCAGTGGGTATGGTATGTCCTACCAACTGTCATGATACTACAAGAAGTGTCCTACAGTACACATTGGTTAAGGTGGCAATTCCACTTTGTGTTGCCTATGTATGTGCAACATGTAGAGATGTGGAGGCCCAGTAAGTAGCTGCTGCCACCAATGATCCACATGTATATAGGCATGAATGCTAACTGCCAACACCCACATATGTAGGTACTGCCTAAAGCTGTGTTGACTGTAAGTAGTGTGCTGTCTGTCATTGACCCACAAGCTACTGTTAACACACTGCAATGGGGTCATACAGTGGGTTTGGAACTGTGGCAAGGTCCTGGCCTCAAGCTGATTGCAGACAACAGTACCATCATATGATATGGCAAGGACAAGGCCCCACAATTTCCCATATCAACAGCAACCCCATAAACACACAGACTGCATTGTCATCAGACACATATTAGCATGTCCCTGCATCGATGGCATGGATAACAGGGATATGGCACAAATATCATCACATGAGCAGGGTGTGGTGTAGGGTTGCCAAAGGCCTAGGCTGTTCCATACAGTTGACATCATGTGTGTGTGTCTGGAGGGGTGCTGATCAGCTGGGCCATGGAGAGGAGCTGTGTGCATCTGTCTGTGACCTGCATATGACAGTGATGTGTGTGTGTGTGTGTGTGTGCATGCACACAGTCAAGCCATGTACTAGCCCTACACAAGGGTATATTGAACAGCCATGGACCATACATGGCAGGATGTACAATCCACCGTCTCTGGCCATGAACATGGGAACTGGTTCTGCCAACAGTGTCACTGGCACCACCATGCCCTAGGCCAGATGTGGTACTACTTCCTGATGGTGACCATTGTCTGCTGGGTCTGTGTGCCTCACAGGACCATGTGCCCATGGCCTCCCTTTGGTAGTGCTGGTGGTATTGTCACTATGGGAGTGTGAATATGCATGGCCAGGTGGGCTGTCAGCTGATGGTGTTGCTGACTTACATCCACATGTCCGACACCCTACTCCCATCACATGTTCAAGCACAGACATTGCACGGTTAAGGACTGGCAATGTCTCACCCCACCATCTATCCACAACATCAGTGAAATGACGTAAGGCATCACCAATGCTGTGGAGGGAGTTATGCATGCCAGGCAGTCTTGCATCCATGACCCTGAGCATCCATTTGGTGTACCATTCACAACATGCCTGTGACTCCGTGATGGACCAACATATGCGTCGGCTCATTCATGCTGTGACACTTCTGACAGGGACTGGATGGGCAGCAGTCCTCCTTTGAGCACCCCTGTCAATCTGCCTGTGTTGGACCCTACCAGATTTCTGGCTATGGCTAGTGTCTACAGTCACAGATGCCATAGTTTCCACACTACTCTGATGCCACCACCCTCTGACTGCCCAATATCTGTGGCTGCTGGGGACTGGTTATGTGTGAGCATACTGACCGTGTACAGGACATTGGAGGTGGAAGTGGGATGTCAACCAGTGGTACAGATTCAGCCCCCAACAACCCCACCTGTGCCTCACAATGGCCACCATCATCATCATCATCATCAGAGTCCAATGAGACTCTGACATCAGGTTGTGAGGAGGACACACCCCAACCCCCATGGTCACCTGTGAGGGGAAGACAGCATGACTACATTAATTCCTGCACTATGTTTGCTGATCCACACACACACACACACACACACGCACACACACACACAAACACATGTGAGGTGCCACAAAGGCATCATACAGACCACACCTTCTGACTGATGCCTTGCACAACAGACAAGCAGACCACAACAGACATTCTCTGGACAGGCCCTCAACAACATGCAGTGCAGCTATGTCCAGGTAATGTTGCTACTACTATACACCTGTATGAAGAAAGTATAGTACCAAAACACATATGGAATATCCAAATATTCATGAAAGGCTGCTGTAACAGGAACGAAACTCACAGGCAATCCTTGAAATCAAACAAACAATTTATTGGATGTAAAAAATGAGCGCTTTCGAGTGGTCCATCCACGCTTCATCAGATAAATCACTTAAACTTGTGTGGGGATTATATACAACCGCTCAAGGCGGGAAAGTCTGCTCATTAATCAATTAACATTTAAATCATACTAAAAGCATTAAAAACATTGAAAACACTTAACCATTTAAGTGCACTTGCTGGCTCAGATCTTGAGCTACTAAATACTTTTATATTTGCAAGAAACACATACTTGTATTCTTATATAAACCTATAATACAATTGAAAATAAATAAATAAGACAAAGTTATGTATGTAAATGTCAGCTTAAATTTTCTTATATAATTTATAATTTTACATATTTATATAAATTCTCATATAATTCTGCTAATCAGAACTTATCAAATATAAATATAATTTTTCATTAATAAATATAAGTGGATGCTGTAAATCAATTTTAATTATATTTAAATTACTACTATACACCTGTGAGATACGTGACAAGTGGGAGTATGTGATGGACCTTCACCTAAGACATAGTGCACCAATGTACCCCTGTAAAGCACAGTGGCTAAACCTATACAAAACTATGTGCCAATATGTTAGAGCTCCTGCAAATATGCTCCTGTGTGCATGGCAAACTGACTGCTTTTAACATGCCTAGGGAATAGAGAAGCCACAACATGACAGTTCCACACTCACCAGCTACAGGTTGATGTTCCCCAGCAGAGGTATCTATGGATTTGTGGGGGAGAGGTATGGTCAGCACACACAAATGTGGCATTGGTGCAGGATAATATGTGCATTTATGAATATGTACAGTACAAGTTGTGATGCCACCCAAATTGCTGACATTCACAATATGTGTGCATTACAAAACCCCACCCACAAATACAAATTAAGCTGACATATGCATTCAGGTATGCAGAGGCTGCCACTATGAATGCTACAGTATTACCATGATGCTCACTGCAGACTTACTTGAATGCTCCTCGGCTGTTGAATCTCTGCCACCCACCTCCACAACATATGTACTAATGGTTTCCTGTAAGGTGGTGGCTGAACTGAGGTTCACCAGGAACTCGTCTGTGGCGGAGAGTGGTAGTTGAGTAGCAGGCCCTCCACCTGTGCCAGCATGGTCCCTGGTCACAGCTGCAGCCCTTTGCCATGCATGGTGTATGAGATCAATGGCACAGTGTTGGACCTGTTCGTAGCTCCTGTCCCGGTGACTCACATTATTCACTGTTGCTATCAGTTCTGACCACAGGGCAGTGAATTGTTGCAGGTTTTGGTGGCTTCTTGCCTACAGCACCTGGTGATGGAGTCTCAGGGCATCAATCATTACAGTGGTCTTGGCTTCTGAGAAGAGGGGGTTGCATCTTCTATACATCCCACCTGAAAGACATGAACAGGGGAACACATCACAGGACTGCATACACTGCTCACCATTATGTACAGACCCTGCTCATCAACTTTTTCCAGCACTATCCACTGCTAAACCCCATATCATGCCCCCACCATCTATCAGCACAGTATGTCTGTGGGTATCAGCAACATACTGGCATTACAGCATGCGTTGCCCCCCTGATCCTGATTTTTTATGCTACTTGCTGCATGTGCTGTGAGGTGTTGCACGGCATGTAGCTGTTGCACCTATTACTGTTTGGTTATAGTCTGTCCACATGGCTTGCTGTGGTGTCAGCTTCCTACTGTATTAGTAATCACCTGGTCTGTAGGCCCACCCATCAGGTCTCCCTGGCCTTCCTCCATCAGATTCTGGACTGTATGGTTGGACAATGTCCTTCAGTTTCCCCACCTAGTGTGGTTGATATTGGTGTCCTAGCACTGTGTAGCACCTGCCTCATGTACATGGATGGACAGCCATCTACAAACACCACCAATGAGCACACTGTGTGAGAGTTGCAATGACTGTAGAAACCTACAGTCCATGCTCTCTGCCTGTCATTGGCCTCATATCTGTCCCCAAACAGGTTGTCAACACAATCAGTACACCTCACACACTTACACAGTGCACACAAACATCTGCAATGTCTTCAACATAGACATTCACAAATAAAGGGGATCTCTGAGGCAAAGACACACATTAATGCCGCAGCCATACACATCACATAACACACAGGGCCACACACCTGTATCCCACAGCCACACAGGCATCAGCCCATGTCAAACATGTTACACATAGGGGACTCCAGTGGAGACACACTGGTGTGACTCTGACCTGGCTGTGTATGTGGATGGTCACAGTTACTTTTGTGTCAGGAGACAGTCTCCACCATATTGCTTATGCACTGCTGCCTCTCACCAACAGGTACTGTCATGGGTCTGTCACGGTACATGTTAGTGTGCCTGACCTGACCTGACATGTACGTCCCTGGACTATATGCATTGAAACATAAGTGTGCACACTGGTTATGTATCCCAGGCAGGTATGTCTATAGCCTTACATAGTATTATGCTGTCACCCAGAAAGATGCTTCAGTACAGTCAGGGAAAGATTGCCCTTAACATGTCCACATTTCTCCTGTGATATTTCAGGGGTTTCAGCATTTGTGAGTCTGGGATAATATGGTAAACAGACCACAATGCTGTGTAACAGATGGCCTCCATCTGTCTTCACAGGTCTTCATGCATCTGGCAGTGGTTCCCACCAGCCCCATAGTGACTCCACTAGTAACATTGGTGAAGTTATCACTACCAACATACAAGTGTCAGTGCAGCACACAATGAAGGCCATGCTGTTAAACGCTAGAGGTGTACACATGACTTTGCCCTCATTGCAAGCATTTCTAAGCCTGGGGACTGCAGACATCTGTGCAGTCACACAGATCATTGTTCAAAGGTGTAGACAGCACACCAGCCTTAGATGGTCAACCATCTTATCATGCATGCAGAAACAAAAGTATAGTCGGTAATACCATGGGACATGGGGTTTCTGTATTTGAGACACATACACACCTCCACACTGTACAGGCAGTAAGAAGCACAGGGGACACTGTGGGGGCAGTTCACCATTGCCAGCATGAACCTATTCAAATCACAGCTAGATACAGGCCACCACATGTGACCAGGAAGCCCATCCTGCCAGATTGGACCTCATAAACTGTATTTGGAGTCAGTCCTGTGCCCTGATCCTGGGTCAGTTGAATGACCCTAACATACATTGGAAGACATGCCCATGCCATCACACAAATGGCCCTTAAGCCATTATCAGTGGATGTAGAAACACCTTGATGTGGCCAGGGATATCCACACATGAGGTGAAGGTGTATTGCAGTTGACATTACACAACACGGGTTACCACTGCCACATCCCTACAGTGTCATCCTCTGTGGCAAAGCAACTGTCATGCAGTCACGTTTGCAGTCACCATCTCCCACAATACCCATCTAGCAGGGGCAGCCATACATACAACTCTAACATGGAATACATCCTCCTGGGGGGTATTCATAGCCTCACAGCCCCCAACCCCTCAGTAATACCTGGCACCAATATCCACACATACACACAAATGCTATATGTGCATTTGTACAGATGCATGTAGTCAGATATACCTGACAGGCCTACATCATCCTCCGCTAGGATATGTACACCTGTCTGATGGACATGTGCAATACATACCGTCCATATCAGGGATGACCTACTGCTGTCCGAGACAAAGTTGGGGCAGGTGCCCATTTTGGAGCAATGTCTGTTTATCGTGTAAATGAGAATGAGATCCATCCTGCAAATCTGCACAACAAACACAGAGCCTACATTGTCTACATCCACCACACACAGTCATCTCCCCCACTGCACATATGTCTGCATCAGCACAGGAAGCACCTGCAGCTTCTCACTTGTGGTGCTCAGGGACACCAGCCTTACCACTGCTGTTGGTATAGCATACTTGATGTCTGACAGAGTCTGTGTATGCTGCACCCCCTGTGTTCCCCATGACTACATCAGGTTATCCACAGTACATCCCCGTCTCCAATATGTGGAGAACAGGTTATTACTGCCATGTGATAGTCATGGTATGCATCTACCATGGGAGACTATCACATCACAGGATGCATCCTACATGACCCCAAGCATAACCTTGCAACACCATAAAGAACCATATTAAAAGGAGGACTGACTACAGCCTTTGTCCCATCCGTTTGATAGACGACCACTGTCACCCCTTTAGGCTAAGGTGGGCTGTCCCCCACTCAATCACATAATAGACCAAGCAGCCTGACTAGGCTATTCTGCAAGCCCATAGCACAGTTTATAGTGAATCCCATTAACGAGGATATAAGCGACCTGCCCAAACTCCATTACACACACATAAGCTTTGTCAAGGAAGGGTGCATATCTGTTGCACTCAGATGACCTCTATGACATAGTCACCAAAGCCATGGATGGGGGTGGAGTTAAAATTGCCTACCTTGACCTGGAAAAACTCTGTGTCAGTATAACCCACATGGCCATTACAGATATAACACTCCCAAGTATGCATCACAACATATGTTACCATATGTGTAGCACACCAGTGAGCTGACACGACCTACCTATTCCATGTAGGGCCATCCACCTCAAGTGGTTGGCCCAAAACTAGGTGTGAAACCTGTTGTTCTGTATTTGGGACTCTGTTATGTGTGATGTACACATCTCAGGTGCATGTAAAAGCCATTATCCTATGTTAGACCATGTCGGCAGATGACTGCATGTTGTGTGCCATCACCGCACTCCCTAGTGATGTGGACATCTGCCTAGGAAGGTCTCACACAGATAGATGAGTGTTTTCAGACACATGGCCTCAGGCCACATACCAGGACATGCAGTGTGAACCGCTGTGGGGAGAGTGACGTCCTCACATATTATCACAGTACTAATGACATCTTAGGCACAAAATAATTTGTGAGGGTGCTTTGGACACAGGTCTTTGACAACATGACATTTCAAGGCATTGTTGCTTCTATTGTAAGGTAAACCTTCTACATGGTCAATGACATCATACATAAGGATATGTCATCATGGGACATGAGGTATAAACATCCCCGTATTCCCCCAATGAGGACCATTAATGTGTATAATTCCCTGTTCATCATTCATATCGCACAGCACATGCAGCAGCTGGGGACATCACAGAGGTTCTTCACCAGGCGATACCAGGGCATCAGACATCTACCATACACTGATAAGATATGAGGCCAACCCTCTACCCAGTGTCATACATACTCCTCAAGGGTGACCTCACTGCAGCATGCAAGGCAATCATGGACTCCACATTGCTGGGACTGCTGCATGAATGCAAGTCATGCTCTACTCAGTTAACACACATGCCCTCCACCTGGTGTGTGACCTGAACTGGGCTTGTTGGCAGCTCAGATGTGTGTCTCACACACTCACCCTGTGGTGGAATGGGCACCCTGTCCACATTAGGCAGGGTAGCTACTTACACTTTTGCAGGCATAACCTGGATAACTGGATGGCTAACTGCACATACACCCTTGGGATACCACCTGTGTCCCTGTTGGAAGGGGACATCAGGTGCTGACTTGCATACACATGGGCTAACATTTGGCCTAGGCATATGGTTGATCAGGGCTCATAGCCTAGTAACCTCATATGGTACCAGGAATACCAGATATGGCCTGAGTGCTGTGACAGACTGTGTTATGTGTCCACACCCATCACTGCCATCGACCATTGGGTGTCCCCTATGAACAACATTACAGTACCATGTCATCCAGCCTACATCTGATGAATAGGTGAGTGGTACGACAAGTGCATGTGGACATTCCAGCAACATCTGAGGTACACAGTAACTGACAGCAGTGCATATCTGGTGCAGGCTGTCCTCCTCATAGGTGTCTGACATTTGCTGTACCCAGATGTTTGCAGAATATGCACATGTGACTGATAGATGTAGACCCCCCACCGCCAGACAAATTTGTATTTCTGGACACCAGTTAGACCCCAGAGTTTGGGGAATGTGTCTGTGACATGCCAGACCCCTGGGGGCACAGTAATGGTGCATGGATATCTGTTACCGTATCAATTCCCTTACATTGTATGCTCAGTATGTATGCACTGCTGCTGAGCCAGAGCCAACGTCCCCCCACTACTAGTACCTATAACCTGCTGTCCTGCTGCAGGGGGTCACCAGGTATGCTAGCCATAGGTGTCAGACAATGAGATATAGATGTGGTGTACAAAGTGATCTAGCCAGCATATGTTGGAAATGGTCAGAGAGACCTGGACAATCTCTGAATTAATCCTGTATGACATTCACAGACTGAGAGGGGCTCACTGACAGTACATAATGTGATATGCCAGCTGTATCCACCAGTACATACTGTCAGTATTGTACAACAGACAATCCACTATCAGTCATATGTGAGCTGACCATTGCTGGGGTGAATCGGGGGCCAGAGCTGTAATCTGTCACTGCAGACAGAGCCATCAGGGATGGCCGTAGGTGCTGGACAGCAGACTAACACTGACATGTCAGTCCGGGAAGTATTGTTAAGACCTACTGTTTAAATTCCTATTTCCCATGACCACATCCCCACACCTGCATTCCATTACATGCTTAATTCTATGACATACTTGGTATAGTGTTGTACTCTTTTGTGAGAAGAAATCCAGTTGTAGTATTATAGAGAATCACAGTCTGTCTTCATGAAGAAAGTGTAAGATCTGTTTACCATAGGCAGCAGCTTGCCATTTGTAGGTAATGCTTATGAATAGGTGATTGCCTGTACATGAATCTGTGACTCTCACTTGCTAATTGCATCCAGAATGGCTGGGTTGCCTTTCCATCAGCTAATGACATAACAACACAGTGCTATAATTAAGGCCTTCATGTGGGCCTTGCCCTTATCCTGGCCTGTGAAGAGAACATTATCGAGGTGTGGGAGGTACAGCAACACAGAGGGTAGGTGGAAATGCTGTCCACTGTTTGGATTGATATGTTATGTCCACAGTCTTGCATGTTATGTCTGGTCATTGTTAACAGACTTTCAGATTTTGTAGCAGTGTACTGTTTAAATGTGTGTTGGGGTGAATAAGGAGACAGGCAGATGTGAGTGTCATACATCCTTTTTTTCTGAATGTGCATGCTGCTACAGTTCATGCTGGTCTATCAGCTGTGTATGTTTGCAGGGGGAGACTGTGACACATCCCTTAAAACCTGAACATCCCACCCAACCCTTTATGTTTGGCTGTTGTGTGGATGCTCTGCTCTAGGTGTTTGGGAGCAATTTTAGGTCTGTAGCAGGTAGTTGGACATACTGCTGCATGTGTAGCAGGCCACAGCTGCTGCATTCTGGCCAGGAGTCAGACTAGGGATTGTGAAGACATTGGGGGAGAGCAAGCTGTTACTGTCAATGAGGGTGCGGTGTCAGCTGTTGTGTCACAGCATGTCCTGGTTGAGGGTACCAATAACAATCCAGGTGAAGCATGTGCCTGTGGTGCATATGTTACATAATAGTGTTACCCAGAGAGTGGTAGGCAACATTTAAAACACATATTCAAAATTGTGATATGTGTCCCACCCTGCAGGCCTTTAACGTGATACTGTGGGTGGCAGTAACTGTGGTAGGAGCAAACAGTTTTGATGGACATTGCAGGGCTCACTTATTCTTATGTTGTATTGACATGCATGTAGTTGTCATGCCACAGACTGGGCTGTGTACCAGGACTGTGGGTGTCCAGATGTGACACATGCTAGAAATGTAACAGGTAGATACTGAGTCATTATTATGACAGGTGTATTTATAAGACATATGTGCATGCATACAGTGTGTTACACAGGATTAGCATGGACATGTGTGTTCAGATGGGTATGTGACACTGAACTGTCTGTCATGATTTTGTGACCCCAATCTTCACTGCCTTGCCAGCATGTCAGCACACATAATTGGTTTTATGACAATCCTGCCATAAATAGAGGGCATAACTGTGGATATTCAGCAACAGTTTGTGCAGTTGTCAGCTCTACCTGATATTGTAGGCCTCCTGTACATCCATCAGCATTTATTTGTCTATGTACTGGTTCGGTGTCTGCATCAGAGGCCCAAGTACACTGTGATTTGCCGCAGTATATATATGAGTAGTGTATGACTGGCAATCTGGATATGTTTGTAAAAACAGTTGTTATTCTCCAGATCTCAGTTGGCCTAGTGGTGTGTTTCTCTGACTGAAGTTCAGAAGGTCTTGTGGCCAATACTTGGCAATGGTGTCTTTTTTCCCTAAAGTTACATCACTGTAGTGCATGACATATTTACAAAAGCTTCATTAATTTTACAGAGCTGATTTGGGCTAGTGGTGTGTTGCTCTAACTGTAGTTCAGAAGGTCCTGGGTTCAATACTTGGCAGCAGTATCTTTTTTTCAGTAATGTTACATGACTACTGCATGATATATTTATAAAAAAACAAATTTTACCACAGATGATTTGGCCTACTGGTGTGTTTCTCTGACTGTAGTGTGGAGGGTCCTGGGTTGAAGACTTACCATGGCTGGTTATTCTGTTGCTAGGCAGAACAGTGTCTGAATGAGGTGATTAAAGCAGTTTTAATTGGGTTTGTGTGGCTTTACGTGCCACGCTGTGATGCCAAGCAGTGCTTACTCCCGCTTAAGCCCGCTATTTCCAAAAAAAGAAAAGAAAATAAGGGGTGATAGGAAAGTGGTGAAATGGAGGCAAGCAGGGGGAAAACATTATGAAAGGTAGCTAGGGATGTGCAGGATGGGTGTAGGAAAGGACCATAGCTGTCCATTTCTTATACAGCAACAGCTGTGCATGTTGTGGGCAATTTGGAGCCTCACATCCCACAGGGAGGGATGTGGGCAATATAACTTGTCTGAATAGCTGCTGTGATGATTGATTGATTGATGCCAGTGTATGTGGGGGAAAATAGAAAGCTATCTATGAGATGACATTTTTTTTTGTAGGACAGGTGCCCAACTTTTTTTCTTTTTCTTTTAAGGAGAGAATGGAATGTTGGGGAAGGGTTGTAGGTAAATTTGGGAGGGGGGGGGTAAGTTGGGTAGGAGAGGTTACATTTGCAGTTGGACAAGACAGCGGACAGGAGTGGTGTATGACACATGAGGGGATAAACACCTTGGACTGGGAGGGTGGTTGGGAATCAGAGAACTATGTGCCCCAGATGGAAATAGTGGGACTGAGGTCCCCACCCATGGGCAGTCACCACTGCCCCTTCATGGTCCTGAAGGTGAATGTGCTGGGAGCTGGTTGCTGGGGTCCCTCGAGGTGCACCAGCCTGCCTTCAGTCTGGCACAGTTGGTCATCCAAATCATGCTGGAGGACCCTATGCACCAACCCTGGAAACTGGTTATAGTTGACCGGATCCTCTCTGTGCCCAGTCCCACAGGAAGGACAAGTCCCATCCCCTGAGGTGGTACCATCTGAGGGTGGTGCAGGACCAGCATAGGAGGCAGCTCCAGTTTGGGTCCCAGATGTGCTGGGACCTGGTTCCATGGCCACATGAGGCAGGACAGGTGAATCCACTGGGATCGGCCTACCCAAATATGCCATGGTGTTGCAGTTGGTGAAAGTGTATTAGTTAGTCATGAACAACACATTTCAACATTACTTATAGTAGCATGCATGGGTGTTCCATTTAACCCAGAATAATAAACTTATTTAGCATACAGCACACAGGCATGAATGGAATAACAGTCACTATTGTAACAGCATGCCAGTAGCAGTTATGTCAAAAGGCCAACAATGGTAGAATTCCAACAAGGTATGTTAGTATGCAACCATTGAAATATATAACCAATAATACAACACAAGCCCAGCATTAGGTTTTGATAACAATATATGTGGAAATGAAACCATACCCACTGTATAACAATAATATTGTGTGATGCAGATAAGGGGTGAGGGGAGAGGAAAAATATTTCATTAACAACTGTATATGCTATATTTTTCACAACAGTACTGCTGAATACTCTACAGGTCTGCCCTTACTTTACATCTACATGTGCCCTATAGCTTCTGCAGCACATATATACCTCTCAAGCTGTCCACATGGAATGGTATGGGCCAAGCTGTGATAACTATAGGTACATGACTACAGGGGACTTATACATGTCAGGGTAACATATGTGACTAACAAGGTGTACCCTGCACTGATGTTGTGTGTGTGCTACTGGCATACATCAAATGGAGTTATATATGTGTCCAAGGTTAATGGCAACAGTGATCACTAGACTTGACAGCATAACACTTGAGAGACATGCATCGGGCACCAGGCTGTACCAACAGTAGAACATTTTATTTGTCTAATTCAGTTGGAATACTAATGTACTGCCTTTCATTTTATTTAATGAAGTTTTATCAACTTGCTGAGAACTGCTGTTTACACACTAGCACATCTGGACACAGTTTATTAGTATACCCTTCAAACAGCTACTACAAACATTTCATTACCTGTAAGTCCTGTGGAGAAAATATCTGTTAACACTACTTGACAGTTTGTACAAATAGTCAAGACTACTTGTCTGTTACTATAATATATCATAGTACCAGTCCCTGGATTCAAACCCTGGTCTGTGTGTGCAAAAATGAACAACAGATTTATTTCTTATCACACTGAGTTACAGAGCCACTGCTGTGTGCTGGTTAACTGATTTGTGCCTAAAGCTCACCTGGTGACAAACTCTGACTAGGTAATGTAGGTGGAGTGTCACAGAAGACTGCAGTGGCAGTTGAACAAACATGCTTGGGATTCATGCATGACAGAGATTATATGGGAAGTGTGTATTAATACTTGGAATACACATTTAACCCCTAGTGGATAGGAATAAGTGTGATCTGTACAGACCATATCGGGGTGCCAGGTTGCATACCTGACTCATATACATTTGGGCATGATATATTTGAAGTCTCAATGCAATTATAGTCTCATACTTGCTTGCATCTGTGTACCTACATTCAGGGATAGATATAGCTGAAATACAAAGGTTAACACAAGACAATCCTCAGAGAAATGCACTATAATACATTACACATTACTATTCAAGGTTCAGATCTTAGTGCAGAACATATGTCAAAGTGTATTGTATCTTTTACAGCTCCACATCTACACTTTAGCATAACAGTTCTTTATTAGCAAAACTTCAGTCACTTCATGGTGTCACAGTCATATTTGCTGTGGAGCACCTGCACAGTTGGAATTATTCAACAGCAGACCAAGATACAACACTTGGAAGACAGAACTTTATATAGGGTGACATGACACAGTGGTTTATTGCATTCAAAATTCTGAATACATTTGTACTGTATATCCTGTAAATGATGAATGAATGTCATTTATTACCTTCACAGTTTCAGTCACATTGTACTATATTACAAGATACTTAGTATTACTACAGTATATATGTGTGTCATTCCTACACACTATTACTACAGTAGTAGTGTTCTTTCATCAATAGCAGCTTATTTGCTGCCTTCATCTGTATTGCACAGTGCCTGGCATTACTCACTTATATCACTGTGGGTCTAAGAACACAGTTATTGCAGTATACTCAGAACACACTATGCCTACTGCCAGTAAACAATGTACTCTTTTGTATTTATTGCACTATATATTGCAAGATAGATCTGTACTCACCACATTGTCAGTGCATCCTCACTAGGTGCCGCCATGGCCCTCTAGACTGCGAGCCCTCTCCTTTGCAGCTGTAGTGGGGAATACACACCATTATGCATACCTATATAGCACATATTCATACTACAGTTTGATCAATCACCAGTTGCTATGCTTACAAACTTCTGGGGCATTCCCGTCCCAAGCATTTTGGGTCCATTGGGCCAAGAGCCCCCATTCCTTCACTTCAGGTCATCGTAATGGTGATGCACCTGCTCACCAGCGCGGGGGATTCTAGTGGCATTGGTGAGGTCATGTGCCAGATGTTCCCATTCCTCAGACAGAGCCCTGGTACTGGACCTGCAGCAATCTGGCATTGTGGTCTTTTACTAGAAGTCGAACCATGACCCTGGACTCTAACATGTCCCAGAGGTGTACCCGAAAATGCGCTCCCTCTCCAACTCCAGCCATAGCTCCTGTGGTGATCAAACTCCAACCAGTTCTGGCTATATTCCCATCTGTTCAGTTTAAATAAGGCTGTTTTCCTGCCCTTTGCCACCATTGGCCATTTTTGAAAATGCTTAGCTCCACTTAGCATTGTGCACCCCTCTTAGCTGTGCTGAAGACTGCTTAAACAGAGGACTGTTTAGCAGTGCTAAGTGGAGCTGCCCATGGCTAAGTACTTCTAAAACAGGTCCTCTTTAAGCATTGCTTGGCTTAGCTTAACACTGCTTAGCAGAACTTAGCTATGCGCAAACTAGATATTTTTACAAATTAAAAAAAAATTCATCATCAGAGATACTTTTATTATTATGTATGCCATTTACTTTAAATCCACTAAACTTAAGTATTTTAATTATGTTATCTTGGAGTGTGACTAATGTATTGGGCACTTATGTATAACTGGAGCTTTGCTCCACGGGACTCCACTGAAAATGGGTTTGCGGATCAGCTGGACTAACACAGGTAACAAATATTACTAAATACATAAAATTATAATGTATGAAATATTGCTATCACAATATAAAAGCTGAGTGGCCTGTTCCTGAATTTGAACCATGCACCTACTGTCTACAAGGCTGGGACTCTAACCATTCAGCTAACATGCCTATGAAGATTTCACCTATGCATTTCTATTTAGCTTTTCATTACAGTTAAGCATTGCTGAGCAATGCACCGTGGTGCACAAACCCCATCAGCTATGCTGAAACTTGATCAGAAACACAAAATAAATAAATTAAAAAATATACACAGGTGTACAGCACTCGGACATTACAGGGGGTGTTTTATAGACACTCTAACACAGCCGCTACATATTTACTTTACATACTGGCTAGGATGTAGTTACAATTTCATATTTTAGTGCTGTACAGCACTTTGCAAGTGCATGAGTGGACACTGTAACACACCCCCTGTGTAACATAAAGGACATATTTATAACATAAGTGTCCAAGGACACCTTTTTTCATGTTTTAGTGCCATATGGCACTTTGATAGTGCAGGTGGTGTGTTAGACATTATGAGCACTGTAACACACCCCTAGCACTGAATCAGTAACCATGTACATGGCTCCGTCTCAGTAGCGCACCTTCATTAATATGCAAGGTGAGCTGCCGAGGGGGAGCTGCAGTCACTGACACCATTCATTCCATGTAGGACTTACACTATTTTTACATGGAGTTTAATTTGAGGGTATGTATATATATATATATATATATATATATATATATATATATATATATATATCTATATATGTATATATATGGGTCTACCTGACATGGTTGACAGTTCATATGGTCGACAGTTTATTTGGTCGACAGTTCATTTGATTGACAAGCATTTTAGGTGGGGGCTTTGCCCCCCACAGCCCCCAATGTGGGGGGCTGTGCCCCCCACCCCCCTAACTATATATATCAACTCCAGGGTTGCACAACATTGGGGAAGGGGGCAAATCTGCTTGTCGACCAAATGAACTGTCGACCATGTGAAGGGGACCCATATATATATATGTGTGTGTGTGTGTGTGTGTGTGTGTGTGTGTGTGTGTGTGTGTGTGTGTGAATAGTATATATATATATATATATATATATATATATATATATATATATATATATATATATATACACACACACACACAGCATGAATATATTTTTTATGTAAATACTTGGTTATCGTTATTGTAGACTGTATAAATGCTTGATTTACTGATTCTGCAAATTAAAAAAAATCAATATTCTGCTAGTAAACCGCCATTTAAAATCTTTTTCTGATGAGTTTATCTTGTAACATTATTCATCAGTGCCTTGGTGATGACTGACTTTTGCATGTTCATACATCATGTCTCTTTTGTTCCCTTTAGTAAGCAAATTAAGGGAATGACTTGGAGAAGACTAAGCCATCTTTTTGGTATATAATATATATTCTCTTCCGTCTAATATAGCAATTTTGTATCTCATCCTATTTAAAATCTTCTCTTCCTAAGGGAGTTGTATTGATTGTGCTAGTAGATGGTGGGACAAAATAATTGCATGTTTCCTTAAATGACTGACTGCTTTGTAAAATATGCAGACAACCTTCTGCATTGCATCAAGATCAAACTTCAATTTATGTGATACTGTAATATACAATTTGTACAAAAGTATAAGGTATTTGGGGGATAAACTGTCTTTCGAAATGCTTTATTGTCTTTTATCATATTTGAGACTCATTCTCTTCATTACTAATTCACACGGCATCCTTTAGATCAAAAAGCAAGTAAGACCTTCCCAAAGTTCTCCGTAAAAGTTTAAGTATCATTGATGTTTCTTTTTGGAAACATCAATTTCTTTATTTCAATCATCATTTAGCTGTAGAAAAAAAAAACAATAACTGTAATATTCTTCATCCTGTGTTACTTCCCATAATTTGAAAAAAATATGTACCTTCTCAGTTTTGCATTAATTCTTCCTTGTGTGACTTCATGCAATTACTGCCAAGAGATTATATGTGTACAACTGAAATAGCTGTTTAGCAACTCATTTATTATTTGAAGTGTTACCATTTCCTCTACTACTATATGTGTTTCAGTGCTTGCATATCTTAATTTTTTTCATATTTGCAAATTAATTGCATTTTATCAACATGAATAAGAAATGACAGACTGAATAAATTTCTTACACTTACCAAAGATAATTTCAGGAAGCATAAAACTAGTTATTTATTTCTATTATTATCAGACATTTTTATTCACTGTAACAGCATTCTTACACTCTTCCATATTATGCTTGGCTGAGTCTGTTAGAATAAAAACATTTAATCCGTTCTTAGATTATACAAATATGCAACAATATTTTTGTCAATATCTTATGCCAGCATTGTTTCCTGCTTGCTTTTTCTTCAGAAAACTTGAAAAGAAGCACATACCTTGGAGTATTAACTTTGTAAAATGACAAAATGAGAATATTTTCAGAAAGTACATTGCACTGAAACTGACAGTTGTCAGAAGACATTGTGCACTTAAGACAAAGGTAGCTAATATTCTGCAACAATTAATGCTGCCTTAAAAAGTGCTCTCAATTGAATGTTTTTCAATAAGCAATGTGCCACAATGTTCTGATGAGCTTGTATTCTGCAGCAATTTAAATGTTGTCTGACCTTATGCTGAGAATAGTTAAGTACTGGGGTCAGGGGTGTGCCGGTACTATGGAAGTTTGAGACTTTATACAATATACACTATGACAGAGAATTGCCTTCATCTCAACATTTGAAGCATATATCAATAGAGATATATATTTCATATGTATTCGTATCTATAAACCGAAACAAAGGGTAAAAATGCCATGCAAACAGATCATCGAGTAAAAACTCAGAGAAAGACCTAGCTAGAGTCTTTCCAGTGTAATCCCTTATACCACTTGTAGTCGAGGTCCATGGAATATTTCAAATAAACCTTAAAGTACATATTAGGGTTTCATCTATATGGCGTCTAAACGCCCATAACTGTTTACTTTTTTAGTTTTTTACTTGCGCATTCAAGCCAATAGAGCAAAAAAAACACTAGCTATACATTGAAGACTGAATATTTTTTGGAGTGTATGTCTACCATACAGACAAAGAGATAGATATGCACAAATAATGTGTGTATATAAAGATTTTTTTTATATATCTTTATATCTATATCTATATATATATATATATATATATATATATATATATATATATATATAAGTATGTGTGTATGTGTGTGTGTGTGCATGTATGTATATATATATATATATATATATATATATATATATATATATATATATATATATAGATCTATGTCAAAATAATGAATTACCATAATGTCAAGTTTCAAAATGGTGAGACAAAGACAATGAAATAGATATTCACAAACGTCCAGATCATCATAATTTTTTACTGATAAATAAACAATTGGCCAACAAAACAAAAAAAATGAAGCAAATAAAACCCACCCATGTGGGGGCTGTGCCCCCATACCCCGTCAACTAAATATATCAATTCCAAGATTGCACTACAGTGGAGAAAAGGGCAAAGTCAACCACATTGGCCAACTGACACCTTTCGCAGCGAAAACGTATGACAATTTGGAAGTTCATGAATGTAATCATTTGTTGTTTCCATCTCACTGTTTTTCAACTCGACATTTTGGCTTTTTTGAGAATTGAAAGTAGATCTGTATGGATATATATATATATATATATATATATATATATATATATATATATATATATATATATATATACACACACACACACACACACACATATGCCTACACAAATCTTTCTCTTTCTTTCCTGTGCGTGTGTGTGTGTGCTTGTCAAATGCTAAACTAATCCAATCTGGCATTAAGAGGGTTACAATGACAAGTAACCTTTCATTGCCAGGTAGGAAACCTCCTTGTGAACTAGTCCTCCAGGAATCAAAACCTGAACCTAAAGGGAGTCCCATTATGTGGAGTTTGTGTAACCTCTGAGTATAAAGTAATAGAAAACCATCAGGGATTATCCTTATGGCTTCATCAATCCTGTTTGTCTTGCTGAGGGATATGTTAGTAGCAAAATGGGCAGAGTATGCAATACTGAGCTATCCCCAGGTATTGTCAGGCAAATGGAAATACACAACCCCTTTGCACCATGCCAGTTACTGTAGCTTTGCACCATGCCAGATACTGTAGCTTTCCACCATGCCCTCTCTGTAGTGGGCTGTGCCTCCTACTCCCCTAATTGAAGGTGCTCATGAAGCATCTTGACAAGGTGTCTCAACCACCTCAAATAACAAATCTCCCCATCTGTCTTCTCAGATTACCAAGTTGTTCACTCTCATTAAATTTGAGCCCAGCTACCCTGCAAAAGACCTTCATTTCTGTTGTACACGTCCATCATTTCATCCTTTCAGTCACTGTCTTAAGCTTATGACTGTAAGGGTGGGAACACAGGAACATTACTAAATTGTGAGTGTTAATATGTAGCTGAGCTCTCACTTCCCCAGTACAGTCTGGTAAAATGACTGCACTGTTGATGCCACAGTGCCAATTCATTCTAAAGTCACATATGAACAATTTCCCAAGATGCAATCAAATAAATCCAAACCAGCCCAGAAGTTGAAAATGTTGAAACACAGGTGCCCAGTAGGAAGGTAGCAGGAATAAAGAAGCTGAACCACGACAAACTAAAATCTTTTTTAATACAAAATGGTGAGCGCTTTTGCAATGGTAACCATTGCTTCATCAGACAGTTCATTTAAACAGCAACAGCACTTAAATACTTTAATTACTAAAACAACCAATCCTATCACTCAAAGTTAATTCAGCAGTCAGCAATCAATTCATTACTATGGTTATGTTTTACCCTTAGTTAATTGCTGAAGTCAGAAAAACTCTGTTTAAAAACCACATGCACAAAATGTAAAGGCAAGAACATGTGGATAAATATAAATAAAATACATAAAAAGTATGTGGATAAGCATAAAAATGTATATAAAAGTGTAAGCAGTACACACTCAACAACTTAATACATATATTCTGCACTAAAGACAAGCATTTGTTGAGATGTATGTATTAAAGCATATGTATTTACTAGGTGGACAACATGTACATTCATTAGGCAGAATATATGTATTAAGTTGTTGAGTGTGTACTGCTTATACTTTTATATATATTTTTATGCTTATACCCACACACATAAATAGTTACTAAATGGAGAACATGAGTATATGTATTTATTCATTGACTTTTTACGTATTTTATCTATATTTATCCACATGTTCTTGTCTTTACATTTTGTGCATGTGGTTTTTAAACAGAGTTTTTTGACTTCAGCAATTAACTAAGGGTAAAATGTAACCATAGTAATCAATTGATTGCTGACTGCTGAATTAACTTTGAGTGGTAGGATTGGTTGTTTTAGTAATGAAGTATTTAAGTGCTATTGCTGTTTGAATGAACTGTCTGATGAAGCAATGGTTACCATTGCGAAAGCGCTCAACATTTTGTACTAAAAAAGATTTTACTTTGTTGTGGTTCAGCTTCTTTATTCCAACTACCTTCCTACTGGGCACCTGAATTTCCCAATATACTTACATTCCCTCACCTGAGAGAACTGCTTCCTGGACACATGCAGACAGCAACTCTCTCGACTTTTTTTTTTTTTAGTTTTAAACACGTGAAACTTTATTCAGTCAAGCAAAAGGCACAATAACATAAACAAAGCAAAAAGGAGCTTGATTTGTAAACATGTATACATTAAAAGGGAAACACAGCTTTTAACATAGCTATCTCTCTCACTGCAAAGAGAGACATAGTCAGACAGACAAACTTAACAGGCCAGAAATAAACATTAACAGTTCAGAGAGTGACCTCATATACTGAAATAATAGACCACGAGTGACCCATGTCTTTTAAAACAAGGTAATTCCTAAGTACATTGCATACCTTCTAGCAATACAGCTCCTTTGCATTATCCATATACAGTGTTTTTCAATACGTAAAAATTATGTCTGACACTGTATCTAGTAAGTACAGTAGCCACTACTGTTTACTTTTGCTTAGGCGTACACTGTTCAGTAATATAGCTAAACTGCAAAATAGTCACTTAAGGATGGAATAGGCTTCCAAAGCTGCATGCAATGTAGTGTTGCAGACTTTTTCCCAGAACTGGAAGCATCCTACTGAAAGAAAATAGCATATGTAAGTAACTTGTCTCTCTATTTCCACAACTCCACAATTCTCCACTGCCTCGATTTTTAACTTTTTCCTAAATTTGTATAAAGTGCCAGAAGTGGGTTTTGTTGAAGTGAAAATAAAATAAGGTATATGGAAAATGATTGTTGGGTATTAAAATGCATTTCCCGTTGCATTTATGCTTCTCAAAGCTATGTGCAGTATAGTCCTCTAAGGCATAATATAATAATGAAAGGAAATGTGGTTTGATGTCCCCTTTCCTGGCTTCCTAACCCACTACTACTTCCATCCTGGTGACCACTGTAGAAATCCCTTTTATTAAATATTTGAAATTAAGATATTGCCACCAGTACAGCACATACCCCTTGCCTGTCTCTCTGTACTTGGGTAAGGCTAGTGGGTGTCCATTGAGTCTTAGACATAAATCATGCCAGAAGATGATGCCAGCGCTTCCCCAGATTTTCCAGAAAATAGTGCAGCCATCAACTTTTATCTGCCCTTTCTACTAAACACATCCCTACACATTAGCCTTATTTTATATCAGTTAGTACTTGATTAGATAAGTTTTGATTTTGTCCTCCATCCCTCACAGATCCAAGATCTCCTGAACTCCTTTGGCATAAGAGTGGAGCACTGAGTGTGGATGATATATGTTTCTATCAAGAGCCAGATTGACCTGGGTCTGGCTCTGGCCTGGACCAAATAAGCTACATCAGTAGTTAGGGCACATCTTGACAAGTCTGGCAAGCCTAATCCTCCCTCAATGTTTGTAGACAGTTAACATCTTTCTGGCTAGTCTTTGATGTTTATTAACCCATACATAGTCCATCAGCAACTTTTGCAGTTTCAGGGTTGGATATCTGAGGAAATATCTTGGATACATCTGGCAAAAACAGGAATTTAGGTAAAAGATACACATGGCTGCCATTTTGCAAAGAAAGGGAGGGGGAGAGAGAGTCTTGTCCATGAATTAATTTTCTCCTAGATGTAAGATGCAATAAGATTGAAACTGGTATTCCTGAATTCCATGTAAGTCTATGAAATTTTAATAACCAGATATATGTAGTCCAATGGAAGTTTAGTTCCCACTGTGTGAACTGGCTTTTAATGGTGTGACATGCTGCAATGTGGGGGGGGGTCATTGTCTTAGCCCAGTTACTGAGAGCACTGAGAGGAGTTTAAATGTGCAGGTTGTCTGGAGGATCTTTGACAGAAACTCCTGAAGTTAGCCAAAATATGCAATCATCAGCAAACCACATCTCAGTCATTGTCCACCTCCTAGGGGAAGGTCCCTCAATGCAAGCATCTCTGTTTGACACAGAGCTTCAAAGCTTCAACCATTAGTATAAACAGATAAGGGGACAATAGGCAACTGTTAGAAAAATATGTATTTAAATATATGTGAAATGCTAGTTTAAAAGCAAGGTAGTTTATAATGCATTTTATTCTATTAATCATATAACAGAAGGGATAAATTCATGTGTAAATGCAAGTAGCTTCTGAAACTGCAGTGTGCTTTGACCCCTGACCCTGGCAGCTGCCAGCTCAGCAAGCTTAATGTTATGCTTTTCATAAGTGATTATCTGCTGGGTCAGGAAATTAAAATGTGTAAATCTTCCGCTCCTTCCTGATAAGATAACTTGTCCTTGAATCTTCCTTTCCTGATGTAGTAATTTGTCCCTGTAAGATAAGAACACAGCTGGTGGGAAAGTCAAACAGTGAACAAAGAGGTGAATTTAAAGTCTGAATCTGCTATTGTATTCAAACTGATATGAGACCTTTAAAAAGTAACTTTACAGAAAGACATTATGAATGGCCAGCTGGATAGCTAGGCCGTATTGTATCTAAAACAAAAGTTTTTTTTAAATGTACTGCATCAGCATTATTAGATAAATAGAATACTTTTAGTAAAAGTGATGTAGATGCCTTGTGACTAACCACATCAGTAAGGTGGGCATAACTTGAGTGCAAACACTATAAAATATTCTGCACTTCCTGCATCATGTCAGACAAAATTCTGTACTTGTATGGTTTTTTGCCTCCTGGTGTACACTAGTAAACTTTTGAATCTGAACTTCCTGTGTATTGAATTCTGATTTTTTATTTAACAGTTTGGTCCTTTCGAGACGGAATTCCCTTGGTAAGCTGCAGATCAGAGTGTATCGGTGGTCGAATACTGCGCAGGAGAAGTTACCAAAATGGTTCTTCTTGAGTGAAAAGACCTCCGACTGAACTGTCGTGTGTAAAGAGGCTGGCCACTTTCTGATCTGTGGCTGAAGAGCGGAATTTGACCATTTTCAAGACCAGTAGGCTCAGGTAGGAAGAATTTGCCTTTTTTCTGTTTTAGATCAGGGACTAGGTTTCAGTATATTATTGTCAAGATTTGTTTTGCAGATCAGGGACAAAAGGAAGTACTGTATATTTTGTCATAGATCAGGGTAACAGAATAAGGTAGACAGTTATTCTAGATAAACTGTAAACAGGAACTAAGAAATTGACATAACGTGATAAAAAAGGGTTATGTAACATTTTCTTTGACATGGGTAATCAGTGCACTAAAACCTCGCGAGATCCGCCCCTAACCGAAGACGCAAAATACATGCAATTACAGCGTGCTGATAATGTTAGGTATTATACGAAATGGTTTAACAAATATGAATTTGATGGTAAACTAGATAAACTTACACTAGTTAAACTCCTTAAACAGCTTAAATCTGATGCAGGAGGTTCGGCAAAAAAGCAACGCCAACTAGGCATACCTCAAGCACACAGGTGGATTGAGGAAGCAAATCGTAGGGAACAGAAGCTTAAAAATTCAAAAACATTATTTTTAGACAAAGAGGATAATAACTTGGTAATAGCTACAGTGCCTCCTCCTCCTCCCTTGCCCCCTCCCTTACCCTTTTCAGGATATGAAGCGAGTGGACAGGCTGGTCCGCCTCCGCGTTACCCTGAAGTTTCAGTAAGACCACAACAATTTGTTAGAGATCCTATTGAGACTAGGTCCCGAACACGTAAAACACATAGGGACACAGAATTATACCAGATAGAGAGAAATCTACAGGATGAGAGTGAGGAAGAAATATGCCCACTTATAGAAGTTCCAAATCCTCAGGCAGGACAGGAAGGGCAGGATCCAACACTCTTAGTATATAGACCATGGACACCGGAAGATATCCGGAAGGCTACTGAGGGAATCCCCCATCCGAAAGTTAATTTTACAAAATTTTTAGAAGATTTACAAGGCATGAGGTTAAGTTACCACTTGAATGGGGAAGAAGTAGAAAAAGTAGTAAGACAAATTATAGGTCCAGATTGGCACATGATTTGTGGCACCTGGAATCCTCGTAATGCAGAACTTAGGCCACTCCCACATAGTGACACAGAGTTAGACAACAGAGTGAAAGGTCTGACAGACAGAATCTCTGAGAAATGGAAACCTAGAGCAGACTGGACTTGCATTAATCAATGCATACAACAGGAAAATGAGACAATAGATGGATATTATGCTAGATTATTAGAATGCTTTAATAATCATAGCGGTATGTCGGTTCCTGAGAACCAAACAACTGATTCCCCGTATGAACAACAATTAAAAAATGCATTTTTGAAAGGTTGCATTGCACCTATTAGTAGCTTCATTACGAAGCATATGATAGATCATCGAACAGGGAGGCTACAAGCCTTACTCGAATACGCTAGACATGCTGAGAGACATTTTAATAGTAAAAAGAAAAAGAAGGCGCAAGTCTTCACTGCTGAAGACGGAGCTGAAGTATTTGTATTGCAGTCAGGTAAAAAGGGCAAGAAGAATGCCCAGGGAAACAAGCAGTCTGACAAACGATCAGAAGATTTTGAAGAGAGGAAAAAGAGAGGTGAATGCTTCAAGTGCGGAAAGAAAGGGCATCTAGCTAGGGACTGTAAACAAAATAAGAAAGCAACGACGGAAGATAAAGGGGATGAGGACCGACTATATGATAGTGAGGATACATCATATGAAAGTCAGGAATCACCAGTAACAGCTAGAATAGAAAAGACAAATGCCAATGTAGTAGAAGGAGTAGAGGAAGTACAAATTGACTTAGACGAAAATGGAAATGAAATTTTAGATTTAGCATTGTTGAGCCTGGAGCTCTACCTAGCAGATACAAAACCAGAAGTGACACTTCTGGTGGAGGGAAGGGAAGTCAAATTCCTGTGTGACTCAGGAGCATCACGGACTTTGATACACCCCTCCAAGTTACCAGAACATTCCGAATCACCTGATTATATATTAGTAAAAGCAGCAAACGGACAGCTATACAGGGAGCCACTCTCCCATGATTTAGCAATAACTGACCCTGTTTCAGGTATGACCCAGAGAAGTAAAGTAGTTGTTTCTGCAAAGTGTCCAGTAAACCTATTGGGCAGGGACCTTATGCAGATATTTGGCATAGCAGTAGTTCCAACTGTGCAAGATATGGAGGCACAGAGACAAATGGATACCTTTGTAGTGCGATCGGAGGGTGAAACCTTTTATTGGTACAGCCAGGACCTAGTCACGACTGGTCCAGGGGCAGTGACCGAGGAACTGATGAACGTAGCCATCAGTAAAGCCCCCTCCCTTGACACTGATCAACAGCATTTGTTACACTGTACTCTATACTACTGTACTACATCAGGACCTGATAGAGAGTATGAGCAAGAACTGTTTAGAAATCATGCAACTAGATTGGTTTTGCCTACTTTGTACTGGGATACAGAGGGGAACAGTGTAGTTAGCTGTTCATTACCTCAAGAATTCCTTGCATTGTATAGATCAAATCGGTTGCCACATGTCAGCCTGACAAAGAACAAAAGTGTTAAATGGGCAGACTTAGGAGAAAAAGTAACAAGATGGGAGAAACAGACTGATTTAGAACTGTCAGGACAAGGGATACAAAAACAAAAACTGAATTGGTTGACACAGACACATCCATCTGTACACTTGTAATCTAGTGAGGACAGCTGATTAGCATTTTTATTAGAAGAAGAAGAAAAGGCTTTGTGTGGAATTCCAACAACTCTGTGGTCAACAGGCAAGTCAGATGTAGGACTTATTCGAACAGCAGGACCAGTTACAATTACCCCAAAGTCAGCTTTTAGACCACAGAAAAGACAATACCATTTGAGAAAGGATGCAGAAATAGGAATTAAGCCTATAATAGCAGCATTACTCAAAGAAGGAGTACTGGTAGAATCTCCTGATTCACCATGTAATACACCCCTATTTCCTGTTAAAAAATCAAATGGGGAATGGCGGATGGTACAAGATTTACAAGCTGTAAATAATGCAGTAATACCTAGAGCACCTACGGTGCCAGAACCACATACCTTGTTAAATGATTTAGAACCGCAACAGAAGTATTTCTCTGTGGTAGATATTAGCAATGCTTTATTTTCAATAACTATACATCCTGATAGTCAATATTGGTTTGCATTTACATTTCAGGGTAAAAGGTATACATATATTCGACTACCACAGGGATATTGTGAGAGCCCAACAATATTTTTACAAGAAATGGCTAGCAACCTGGCAGGGTTTACCCCACCGGGAGGTAGTCAAATTCTACTTTATGTAGATGACATCTTGCTAGCAGCCCCCACCCAGCAGCAGTGCAGGGAGGATACTGTAGCATTATTGAAATTTTTAGCAATACAAGGACACAAAGTAAACAAAAGTAAGTTACAACTTTGGAGAAAACAAGTTAGATACTTGGGATATGTAATATCCAATGAAGGTAGAATACTAGATGAGGAAAGAAAAACAGCAATTTTGCAAGCACCCAAACCAACAACCAAGAAAGAAATGATGTCTTTCTTAGGTACAACTAATTTTTGTCGGAGCTGGATACCAAATTATGCTTTAGAATCTGCTCCACTGACTGATTTGATATATAAGACACCAATGGCAGGACAGGATATTTTACAATGGACAACAGAAGCAGAAATGGCTTTCTGCAGGTTGAAGCAGTTGATGGCTTCTTCGTTAGTTTTAGGACTTCCAAATTATCACAAACATTTTTTTCAGACCGTAAATTGTAAGTAAGGGTACATGACATCAGTATTGACGCAACAACTTGGGGACAAGCAACGCCCCATAGCTTACTATTCATCACAGTTAGACCCAGTGACGCGATCTTTGCCTCACTGTGTACAAG
This sequence comes from Protopterus annectens, assembly GCF_019279795.1. Classification (NCBI taxonomy): domain Eukaryota; kingdom Metazoa; phylum Chordata; order Ceratodontiformes; family Protopteridae; genus Protopterus; species Protopterus annectens. Next base: position 831,728,450 of record NC_056749.1, read on the forward strand.
CAGTAGTTGCAGCCGCAATGGCAGTACAGGCTTCGGCCTCAGTGGTGTTATTTCACCCTCTCACATTGAGAGTGCCTCATGCAGTTGCAATAATTTTACTACAAGAGAAAATGGCATACCTTTCTCCTGCTAGACATCTTTCATGTATGACTATACTGCTGAGACAACCTCATATGACAATTGAACGATGTACGACATTGAATCTATCGACATTACTTCCAACTCCTGCGGAGGGCACACCACACAGCTGCCTGCAAGAAATTGAACAGTTAGCTTTACCTAGACAAGATCTTACAAATATGCCCTTGGATAATGCTGAGGTGACATATTACGTGGACGGCTCATGCAGAAGGGGTCCTACAGGGAAGAATCTGGTGGGATATGCAGTAGTTACAGACACTAAAATTTTAGAAGCTCAATCCTTACCACACAGCTTATCTGCACAAGCAGCAGAGTTGATAGCTTTGACGAGAGCATGTACTTTAGCAAAAAACAAGTGTGTAAACATATATACTGACAGTCAGTATGCTTTTTCTATAGTACATATATTTGCACAACAATGGAAAAATAGAGGAATGATTACATCCAGTGGAAAACCTATTAATCATGCGCAATTTATTTTGGAGCTGTTAGAATCTATTCAGTTACCTACCAAAGTAGCTATTTGTAAATGTGTAGCTCATACAAAACAACAGGATAAGATTTCAAAAGGTAATGCACGAGCTGATGCAGCTGCAAAGCAAGCAGCCTCAGACTCAGAAACTTTACTTTTAAATGAGGAATTACAACCTCTGAGATTTTAGATTTAGACATGTTAAAAACAATGCAGATGCTTACTACAAAAGCAGAAAAACAAAAATGGGTAAAACGAGGTGCAATTTTTGAGAATGGACTGTACATTTCCAAAGAAAGAAAAATGATATTGCCATCTAATTTATTTAGATATGCAGCTTTGTTGAGCCATGGGCAGTGCCATGTCTCAACAGGGGGGATGGTACAGTTAGTAAATCGAATATTCCAAACATATGGATACATAAACTACACAAAAAAATTTTGTGCAGCTTGTCATACTTGTAACAAGCACCATGCACAAGGAGCATTTAAAACCAAGCAAGGAAGTTTTCCTATACCACCATACCCGTTCCATACTATTTGTATGGATTTCATAGAATTGAATAAATGTGAAGGGAAGAAGTTTTGTTTAGTTATTGTAGACATGTTTTCTAAATGGGTAGAAGCTTTTCCAACCAAAAACACGGATGCAGCAACAGTGGCAAAAGCCCTGATAAAAGAAGTAATCACTAGATTTGGCATTCCGGAGAGGATTTATAGTGACAATGGCACACATTTTGTGAATCAGACGATTCACCAGCTTGGGAGATTTTTTGGTATCTCTTTAAAGAACCATTGTGCCTACCACCCACAGTCAGCAGGACTGGTGGAAAGGTACAATGGTACCCTAAAAAGTAAGCTTAGGAAGCTAGTAGAGGAGACCCAAAAGAATTGGATATACTGTCTGCCTTTAGCACTCCTGAGTATGAGAACGGTTCCAAATGTAAAGGGCTTGACTCCCTTTGAAATGGTTTTTGGGAGAGCATATTATGTGCCTCAGTGGAAAGCTCTCATGCCTGCAGAGCAGGAGGCTGACAGTTCGTTAGCAGAATATATGAAAAAATTGTTAAGAAATAAATCTGTTTTGCAGTTTAACTCTTTTTTAGATAAGGAACAGACCAGACCGGTGAAAGCAGTCTTGGCCTCAGGGTCGTGGGTCTGGCTGAAAGTGACGAAAAGGAAAAACTGGGCGAGTCCAAAATGGGAAGGTCCGTACCAGGTTCTGTTGGCAATGCAGTCAGAGTAGCTGAGAGGACGTCCTGGGTTCATTTGATGCATTGTAAACCGGTAAAGAACTTTCAACTTGATAAAAACTTTGAGACTGATACACAACCAGACCGAGATGGCCAAAAGCAAAGCGAATAGAAGTTTAGATCAACCCCAGAGATGTTGCATAATCATTTTGTTGTGTGTACATTTATTAACTGTAATTGTGACAATTTTTCTCTTGCTGTGGTTCATCCTACACACAACCACACAATTGAAAGTGGGAAGGCGTGATGAAACGTCTATAGACTGGCATCCAAATTTTAACACATAACCTGGCCATGAAACGTGTGTATGCAGAGACTATGAACATTTCAAATTGCTGGGTTTGTACAGCTAATACCAACAGCATATGGAGGACTGATAATGTCCGCTGTCCCTTTGGGGATAAATGAGACTTGGGAGAATTTACTTTTCGACACAGGAACTGTGAGATCACAAGACAAAATAGCATTATTTTTACTTGTTACACAAAAGGGAATTGTGTGCTTTTTTAAAAACGATACCCTCCAAGTAGGATGGAGTAATTGTAATATTACGATATCCTACAAGTGTTACATTGAAGTTAAAAGTGGAGGTACTGTTTGTAATACTAACTATGATTCATATTTGAGCACAATGAAAACAACATTGAATGAAGTACGACAAAACCCTGTTTTGTTTAAACAATTGTCAGTTATAGATCAGAAAATGTTTCATGCAGGGCTGATGCGTATTAGTACTAAAGTAGAAAACTGTTATTTTATTTGTGAGAAAAAGGCATATAAATGGTTACCTGAGAATTGGTCTGGCAGTTGTTTTTTGGGTTATCTGGTTCCAGCAATAAGACATACTGCAGAATTACCTTTGGGTAAGATACGAAACGTAAGGGAAACAGCTCGAAAATCTGAAGGTTCAGTTAAGAAACCTGTGAATCCAGTTGGGAAGATTGAAGCTGGTTGGAAAGACCATAATTCAGTAAAAGACAAAAGTGAATTGACTCATATGGACTTGGGTGACAGCGTTATATCCTGGGCAGGAATACTACCAGCCTATGGAGCAGTCAAATCGATCTGGGAGCTGAGGAAGTTGTCGAAACTTCTCGAAGTAATGAGTAATGCAACTTTTTCCACCCTAGAATTGGTGACTGATGAACTGAATGCAATGAGAACTGTTGTGCTACAAAATCGGATGGCTCTTGACTTCACCCTAGCGGCGAGAGGTGGTACATGCGCGCTTATCAAAGAAGAATGCTGTGCTTTCATCCCTGACAATCGCCATGAGATAAATAATCACCTAGAGGTAATTCAGCAAGTATCAGCCATGACTGAACCAGGCCCAAACCCACTGATGGACTTCTTCCAGAATCTGTTTGGGGGGTGGGGTTCCATCCTAATGAACATTCTAATTGCTATTTGTGTGGGTATACTCCTAATAGGAGCGTGTGTTTGCTGTGGAATTCCCTGCATGAAAAGATTAATCAAAGATTTTGTTGATGTATCTGTTACTGAAACTTTCTACCAAGATATTGAAATTGAAAGATTGATTTCAGATGACGCTTTTTCTGAAGTATAGATTAAATGACTCACCTAGCTGATAATCCTGAGTGGGAAAGGCTAGGAGATGAAATGACACTATGCACACTTCAAAATAGAATAAAAAGTATTAATAGGCGGGAAATGTTAAAAAAATATGTATTTAAATATATGTGAAATGCTAGTTTAAAAGCAAGGTAGTTTATAATGCATTTTATTCTATTAATTATATAACAGAAGGGATAAATTCATGTGTAAATGCAAGTAGCTTCTGAAACTGCAGTGTGCTTTGACCCCTGACCCTGGCAGCTGCCAGCACAGCAAGCTTAATGTTATGCTTTTCATAAGTGATTATCTGCTGGGTCAGGAAATTAAAATGTGTAAATCTTCCGCTTCTTCCTGATAAGATAACTTGTCCTTGAATCTTCCTTTCCTGATGTATTAATTTGTCCCTGTAAGATAAGAACACAGCTGGTGGGAAAGTGAAACAGTGAACAAAGAGGTGAATTTAAAGTCTGAATCTGCTATTGTATTTGAACTGATATGAGACCTTTAAGAAGTAACCTTACAGAAAGACATTATGACTGGCCAGCTGGATAGCAAGGCCGTATTGTATCTAAAGGAAAAGTTTTTTTTAAATGTACTGCATCAGCATTATTAGATGAATAGAATACTATTAGTAAAAGTGATGTAGATGCCTTGTGACTAACCACGTCAGTAAGGTGTGCATAACTTGAATGCAAACACTATAAAATATTCTTTACTTCCTGCATCATGTCAGACAAAATTCTGTACTTGTATGGATTTTGCCTCCTGGTGTACACTAGTAAACTTTTGAATCTGAACCTCCTGTGTATTGAATTCTGATTTTTTATTTAACAGCAACCTTGTTTCCTTTCATGGTATAAATGAAAAAAAGGGCCTGAGAAAGCACTGCTTGACATAACCTGAATGATGGGGTCTTTATAAAGTATTTTTACTATGACAGGAAAGTACTCTGCATCCCAAATTTTCTACTACCTACCATAAAAAGTCCCAGTGGAGCAAACTGAAGGCTCTGTTAAACTCTACAAAAAGTATAGAAATGGGGTCAGTACTTAATTTCCCTATTTGTAGTGCATTAAATTATAGCGTAATCCGTCCTTGAATTCCCTGTCTTTTTGAAACAAACTCTTGCTGTGTGTCAGCAGTTAATAAAGGTATGGCTTTCAAAGTCTGAAGGCTATTACATTAGCTAAAATCTTAGTTTCCACTAGTATCAATGATATTAGCCAATGCTTTGGGGGGTCAAGGGATCTTCTCCCGCTTTAAGAAAGGTTAGTATGTCGGCTACCCTTTCAGTGTAAAATAGGCTTCCATTAATCATGCTTATGTTGAACATCTAAAGCTTAATTGGTAGAAGGACTTTTTCTAGTTTTTTGTATACCTCCCTTGTTAAACCATCTGGTCCTGGTGTTTTCCCCAGTTTCAATAATCTTGCTATCTGCTTAACATCACTCAAAACTGCAGGTGAGTATAATTGTATAATTCTTCCAGATTTAGTTTAGATTATCCCACAATTTCCATGGATATTTTACTACCTTAGCATTATCTTGGCAGTATTGCAAAGACCAGTTCTTAATGTTCACACAAGGGCTGTAGAATTTCTCAACAGAAAAATAATCAAATCTCAGTTTAGCCAACATATCAGGTCATTTGTCTCTGGTGATTCCATAACTAACACACAATGGTCTGAAAACACATTCGGTTGAGATTCTCATTGTCTTAATCTCTGTTAAAAATGGTGTGTGAAGTGAGTAAAAAGTCTAATCTGCTCATCGAGGTTATTTGTGGGGCATAGTAGGTAAATTCTTTCTTACGTTGATGTAAACATATCTAAGCATCAGGTCTATATTAGTTCATGAAAATACATTTCCATCGAACTCCACTCCATCGACATGAAACTGTCAAACTTCACTTCTGTGATTCGCAGAATTTTTCCCAGGGCAATGAAACAACTGTCCCATAGTACAATAGAAGACACAATGCATTAAATAAAACACACCCAAATGGGGGATTCACCCCAACCACACCCCAAAATGTGGGGGTGCTGCCTCCCCCAAACCCCCCAACTATATATACCAAGTCCAAGATTGCACTACAGTGGGGAAAAGGGCAAAGTTGTGGAGTCGGCTGACTACTTCCTCACCCTGGGAAAAATTCCACAATTTGTGTAAGTGAATTTTAATGGCTTTGTGTTGATAGTGATGTGTTCAATGGAGATGTATTTTGACAAACTAATATAGACCCTGGAGCATCTAGGAAGTAGAATTCATTCAACCATACCTTTAGAAGTTCACCATGTTTCCATAGTTTGTCTCACTGCTGTAGACTCATCTATTGTGTTTTCAAGGCCATGTCAAAATAACTAGAATCACTGTCAGAAGATGGTGTCCTCCTTTGTCACATATTGGATTATAAAAGTTCTGGAAAAGGGAATGATTCTCATGGATGGTGCCATAAAAGTTTCCAGCTAAGAACATTATTTTCAGAGTCCACGCTTTAACCATTACCCTTTGACCCCTCTCCATCCACTTTTGCTGAATTATTTTCCCTTCTTTATGCATTACTGATAGGTATTAATACTCCCCTAATGGATTTCTTATTGTAGGTACCAACACTCCAGCCTTTCTACTTTGTCAATGTTACAGCAGTACTATTTATCAATTGTGTAGCTTCTTGCAAGTAGGCTTTGCTTATAGGAATGGTTTGCAAGCATCTCTTTACTGAAGAAGAGTTATATTTAGAGTTTAGGCCTTTCACTTTCCCTGATGATAGTCTTGCACTCTGCCTACCACTAAACTTATCTAGTGTGATAGGAATAAAATACAAAAAAACAATAAAGTACGTGGCTATAACAAAGTAATGGCTCATTTCAGTCTAAGGCAGATAAGCTCTGACTATAATGCAGCATCCACCAGCTCTGGAATGTAAGGTTAGTGTAGATCATAATACAAGTACGTGTATGCTATGTCTTTAAGAAGCATGTAAGGCTGTATGTGCATGTATAAATTCTAGACACGTGCAATCCCTAAGTGTCATTTTGAAGAAGCAGCCAAAGAGAGAGAGAACATGCATAATCATAGTTGTTAATTTGTATATTAGTTATCTGTTAGTCAATAAGTCTTTATAGTGATGTGTTGTATAAAATAAAGCTGCTTGAGCAGAACCCACAAAGACTCTTTTTTGTGTCCCATATATGAAAGTGACATGGTGTCAGAAGTGGGATCAAAGAGAGGAGAATACTTGGCGAGAAGAGGTGCAAAGACGACAGTGAAGGTAAAACTGAGATAAAAGAGCATAAACATAGCCAAAAAGAATCAAAGGTATTGAGATATAACACAAACTATTTATATGATATGAGAGATGAAAAAGGGGCATTAAAAGGATACAAACTGCATTATCAGGCAAGTGGAAAGCATGAACAGTTTAAGTAAAGAAAATGTATAAGATGAAAGTATTTGATGAAACGATTAGCAGTAAAGGAAAAAACGAGCATGTTTAAAGCAAAACAAATGTTTTAAGGCAAATTTGGGAATGTTTAGAGTAAAATGAGCACAAGAAAAGTACACTGGGCATGGGAAGGACTTAAACGAGCAAAACAAATACAATAAAAAGAAAAGGGCACATTAAGCAAAAATAAAGCAAGGCAGCTATATGTGTTTTGGCAAAGTGCTGTGTCTGGGTATAACTATGACTTTTTATTGTATTAAGGGCATAACTAAAATTATTCATAGTGTGAAAAAGTGCTTACAGAATGTGTTTATTACTGTGCATGTATTTCAAGGAGTTTATTGTGTGCAAAGTGCAACTATTTTGTGAAATACATTCAAGGTATAGCCATTTTGAAAAGTTTCTTGTGCTGGGTATGTCTGTTTGCAAAGTACCACCATTACAGAGTGCATCTTGTACTATAAAGAGTTGCCTAGCAAGATACCACCATTCTGGGGACATTTCAGTGTGCTGTATACAGTTATTTGCAAAGTGCAATTATTTCAAAAAGTTATTGAGTTTATGGCAACTGATGTTTGATTTATTCACATTTTGCAGTTACTTGACATTTTTTACACTGAGATTTTTACTTGCAAAAGATGAATTACAAAAGTATTACAGTGCTCTTGAGTTATTTAGTCACATCATAAACTTCTCAAATGTTTCTTAAAATGATGGTAAAAAGTAGCCAAATTCCCAAGAAGTTTATTTCCCAAAACACAGTTATTCAAAAGTACTACAAGTTTGTCCATTTGCATAATTCTGAAAAGCCCAACAAAGGTGTAAGTTCAGAGTACAAAGGCATTCGACAATTACTGGCATTAGTTTCTGGCATATGTGCATGTGTGTATGTTTATGCTTAAAACCCTTCGCTGGTATGTGTTAATATGACAGACGGATTTTGAAAGCCCCTACCATGTGTATTTGATTAGAATATTGCAGAGAATTGGAGAATATTTGAGCAAGAGCATAATATTTTCATGCAAGCAGCTCATGCAGATAAAGATGCACTCTCCAGGGCATTCATTTTGCTAAATGTCGCTAGGTCAGAGGCCATAGAAAGAGAGCATTCATTTGTGTATGCACCAGCAGTATATGAAGGAGAAGGTGCAGACCACCATATTGTTGTGCAAGCTGAATCAAGGGGAAACCCTGAGTGTTTGAAGTGCAAGTTCAGAGAAATGTGTACCCCCAGATGAATATTACATTAAAGAAGACTTTGTTTTACATGAGAGATCAGAAACCAGGGGGAAACATTTTAGCTTATTTAACTGACTTGAGAAACAGAGCTAAAATGTGTCAGTTTGGTGATTTAAAAGATGAGCTTATAAGACAGGCTTGTATGTGATATTAGCAGTGCTGCTGTAAGAAAGATTTTACTTTGTGACAGTGATTTAACATTGAACAAAGCCATAGAGATTTATCAGATCCATGAGGTGACAGAAAAACACACAAGTATGCTTGCGAGTGACAAGATCATGGGTTTCAAGATCATGAGTTTCAATTGGTTCCACAGCACATGTAGATAGTATGCAGCACATGGCAAACAAGAGCAGGCCTAAGCATGTAGCAGCCACAGGGTTTCCAAAGAAGGCACAAAACTTTACAGAAAGTTCCAAGAAGGGTGCAGGCACTAGCTCAGTGCATTATAAGCATGAATCAGCAAAACCCATATCCAAGTTTATCATTAACTGTCGCAATTTTGGTGCGAATCATGACTCTAAAAGAGAAAAGTACTTAGTATGTGGTCAGCAATGTCACAAGAGTAAAAAAGGGAACAATTTCCAAAAGTTTGCAAATCAAGTATGCCTCACATAGTTGTAAAGAAAAGTCATGCAAAAAACAAGTTGATCAAGTAGAGATGCAGCAGTCAGCTTTCTATGTAGATGGTGTGCCAGTGCTTGGTGAAAGAGTTGATACAGTGAACTTATTAACAAGAAGTGAAGTATTTTGTATGGTCAGGATCAATGAAAATCCACAGGGCTCAAAGTAGACACTGGGTCAAAGTGCAATGTTATATCAACAGATACATTTGCAAGAGTGAGAACTAAGGAGCATCTCAATGTAACCAGTAGTGTGAGACTTGTTGCTTATGGAGGTGAAGAAATTCACACTGAAGGTTCAGTGATGCTTTCATGATATATGGCCAAGAACTGTTATAGCTTGCTATTTTATGTAGTCTGAAGACCAGTGCAAACTTTATTGGGTCTCAGAGATAGTTTGAGGATGAATCTACTTTTTTTTGACAAATAAGTTCATCACATAAGTACATTTCTGAGTTCTAATTTCTCCTAAACCATTTTCTCAGATTATGCTGATGTTTTCGATGACAAGAAAGGCAAACTTCCATTTGTGTATTCCATGAATTTAGACCCAGAGATCACCCCAGTAATCAGACCAGCAAGAAGAGTTCTGATAGCCATGCAAGACAAAGTTAAGGTTCAATTGGATAAAATGATGCAGCAAGGTGTGATTTGTCCAGTTACAGAACCAACTGAATGGTTGTTGTCCACTGTAGCTACTCACAAAAAAGGTTCAGATGAAATCAGAATATGCATTGATCCAAGAGATCTGAACAAAGCATTAAAAAGACCATATCATCCAATGCATGCAGTCAAAGAATTTGCAGCTCTAATACCAAATGCCACTGTATTTTCTGTTTTGGATCCGAAGTGAAGCTTGATTGCAAATCCTCATTTCTAGCTACTTTTGGTACTCTGTTTGGCCGATGCAGATTTCTAAGAATGCCATTTGGAATAAATTCTGCAAGTGAAGTTTTTCAGCGTGCAATGGAACAAGTTTTTTCAAGTTATCCCTGTGTCATAATAGTAGACAATCTATTGGTTGGAGGCAGGCAATGGTGAAGCAGAGCATGACAGAAACTTCAAGAAAGTTCTAGACAGGGAACATAATGTAACTTGAAGCTCAATCCTCTAAAGTGCAAATTCAGACTTCAAAAATTTACCTACATAGGACATTTGTTTACAAGTACAGGCTTGAGACCAGACCTGACCAAGCAAGCAGCTATTCTTGAAATGTCAGCACCAGATAATGTACAAGCTTTACAACATTTCTTTGGACATGTTTTAGGGCAAATTTATACCAGGCTTCAGTGAGTAGACAGCACTGTTAAGAGAGCTCATATGCAAAAATGTTGCATGGTCATGGCTGGAACAGCACCAGAAGCATTTGAAGAAGCAGAAAATTGGCACCCCACCTATGTTAAGATACTAAGATGCGAATAAACCAGTTACTTCTTCCTGTGAGGCTTCAAAATCTGGTCTTGGCAAAGTTATACTTCAAGAGGGCAGACCAGTAGCCTGTGCATCTAGAACACTTACCCAAACTGAGATGCAGTATGCTCAAATTGAGAAGGAGCTTTTGGCAATAGTATTTACATGTTCCAAGTTTCTTGATTATATTTACAGTCGAGCTATTCAGATTGAAAATGGCCATCAATCTCTAGTTACTATTCTAAAGAAGCCTATGCATTTTGCTCCAGCGAGATTACAAAGAACGATGCTCAGATTGCAAAAGTACAACTTCAGAATGGTCTACACTAAAGGCAAATTGCTCTATGTGGCTGATACCTTATCAAAATTGCCTAGAAATACAACAGAACAGCTTAATGCAAAGACTTTTGACTTTGATGTGATGCCAGTGCATAATTTTTCCACCACTAAACTCAGTGAGTTAAGCGATCACACTCAGTATGATCCAATTTTACAGAAGCTCAGTCACTATATTAATGTCGAATGGCAATCAAAACAATCAAGTACATCACCTGAAGTGCAAACGTATTTTCCTTACAGAGATGAATTGTTGATGGAAAATGGCATTGTTTTCAAAGGTCCTAAAATTGTTGTTCCTGCTTCCTTACAACAAGAATATATACATATTTTGCATTGTGGTCACCCAGGGTCCACATCCACTAAGAGAAGAGCAAGATAATTATTATTTTGACCTTTATTATCAAGAGACATTGATAGAGTTATTTATTCATGTTCAGTATGCAATAGTACCAGATTGCATTTGCAAAGAGAACCACTTCAGCTAAGTCCAGTTCATGAACTACCTTGGTCTACTGTAGCAACTGATATCTCTGAGTGGAACAATCAACACTACTTAGTTTTGGTAGACTCTTATTCAAATTGGTTTGAGATTGATCTACTACCTAATCTAACATCTACTGCTGTTATTATTAAGTTGAAATGTCATTTCTCAGTACATGGTAGTCTACACAAACTTTTTTCTGACAATGGTACTCAATTCATTAGCCAGTTGTTTCAGAAATTTGCAGAAGAATGGTTCTTTGTGCATGTCACTAGTAGTCCTGAATATCCGCAGTCCAATGGTCTAGCTGAACATGTAGTGCAGACTGCAAAGCAATTGCTTGACAGGTCAAAGTGTGAAAATACCAATGCTTTCTTTCATTTACTTAATCTCAGAAACATACCCCGTGATGATATTTTTGGCTCACCTGCTCAAAGACTGTTTCCCAGGCAAACTAGAACTATACTACATATTTCTTCATGTTTGTTGCAGCCTAACTCTAAGAACAATAAAAGCATCAAGGCTCAGTTGTTTAAGAAGCATAATATCCAGAAAACTAGTTTTGACAGATCAAGCAGATTACTTCATCCGTTGAGAGAAGGAGAAACAGTACGAATTCAGATAACACAAGGTTTTGATTGAATAGGACAGATTACAGGCTTCTGTGCTGAGCGGAGATCCTACTTGGTAAACTTCGAAGGTGTGGTCATAGGAGGAATCACAGACATCTTCTTCCTGTACCAGAATCATGATCATCATCATCATTGCAATCACATTGTTTCTTTGATGAAAACCATAAACCTAAGAGTGAATCAGACACTGTTTCCAAACCAGAATGTGTTCAAAATTCTGATTCCATTCCAATAACTAATTCAAACATTTCACAGGTCAATCATCATGCAGAAACTGTTCCAGATGCTGAATCTAATTCCCAATTCTATGTCACATGTTATGGATAGGTATCTAAACTTTGTGTGAAATACGCAGCAACTTGGACTTGATTGTACATACGTGTATATTTAATATTGTATAGTGCATGACTAAAGATTTCCTGTAATTTTTCATGCTGAATAGTATCATAACAATTACACGATTCATTTCTCAAAGAGGGGGGATGTAGATCATAGTACAAGTATGTGTATATGCTATGTCTTTAAGCATGTAAGGCTGTATGTGCATGGTACAAGTACATGTGTGCTATGTCTTTAAGCATGTAAGGCTGTATGTGCATGGTACAAGTACGTGTATATGCTATGTCTTTAAGCATGTAAGGCTGTATGTGCATGGTACAAGTATGTGTGTGTTATGTCTTTAAGTATGTAAGGCTCTATGTGCATGGTACAAGTACGTGTGTGCTATGTCTTTAAGCATGTAAGGCTGTATGTGCATGGTACAAGTATGTGTGTGTTATGTCTTTAAGTATGTAAGGCTTTATGTGCATGGTACAAGTACGTGTGTGCTATGTCTTTAAGCATGTAAGGCTGTATGTGCATGGTACAAGTATGGTGTGCTGTGTCTTTAAGCATGTAAGGCTGTATGTGCATGTAGAAATTCTAGACACGTGCAATCCCTAAGTGCCATTTTGAAGAAGCAGCCAGAGAGAGAGCATGCATAATCATAGTTTTCAATTTGTATATTAGTTATCTAAGTTAGAGTCAATAAGTCTTTATAGTGATGTGTTTGTATAAAATAAAGCTGCTTGAACAGGACCCACAAAGACTCTTTCTCGTGTCCCATACACGAAAATGACAATTACCATTACTGATATTGCTTGTTATATATCTGTATTCCCTTGTGAACTTCACTTGTGGACTGATTGGGACCCCCCATTACTTATGTGACAATGGGGGATAACATAATCATGTAGTTCATATATAAGTAAAGTTGCTCTCTTCCTGATATTTTTCCTTAAAATGTTAATAGCTGATGTTTATGCATGGTATTTATGAAAGCACTGGCAGTTTCCTAAGAGCTGGAATTTGAATATATTTTTTTAGACATGCTTCTTCACCCCTCTCTACCTCTGCCAGCAGTGATCTGTTTCAAATGCGGTCATCGATCCTACCCTATGTTAAAATAAACTGCCAGTTGGCCACACATCAGCAACATATGTCTATCCCTGTCCCATTCCTAGTAACAAAAGCACAATAAACAGAAACCTTAGACTGTTCCCACCAGCCCCATTCAGAACATTCAATATCCTTAAACTAAAGACATTATACTGTTTAAGTATGAAATTATATGGTTGTGTACTGTATTTGTAAAATACCAAGGCAATGGAAAGAACCCATGCAACTGTGAGATGTTCAAGAAAGACAAAGGTCCTATTAGTAAAGGCTGCAAAAATGGATGAAGAGCAACAGTCTGCTGTTAGGGCCCTTACAAGCTTCTCTTCAACTCCCAACAGATCCATGTATCTGGAAAAGAGAGTTGAGTCATTCAATGATATTGGAAGGCAACACTAGCTTTTCTTAGAGAACAGTTAAGTTTGCAATGAGCCACTGTGACAGATACTACTACTCATACCATAACTGCCTTGTCTTGCTCTTTCTCCATCTGCTTGAGCTCCTTTAGGGTGGGCTGTCACCCAATGATTTATATGGTTTCAGCATGCTCATCTTCAGAGAGATCAGCTACAGGAAGGAATCAAGTGTGTTGCTGGAGACTGTATGCAGATTGGTGTTGTGACAATACTTCATGGTCCTTGCTGGAGATTGTATGCCAATTGGTGTTGTGACAATATTTCATGGTCCTTGCTGGAGATTGTATGGAGATTGGTGTTGTGACAATGCTGCATGGTCCTTGCTGGAGACTGTATGCAGACTGGTGTTGTGACAATGCTGCATGGTCCTTGCTGGAGACTGTATGGAGATTGGTGTTGTGAGAATGCTGCGTGGTCCTTGCTGGAGATTGTATGCCGATTGGTGTTGTGACAATACTTCATGGTCCTTGCTGGAGATTGTATGGAGATTGGTGTTGTGGAATGCTGCATGGTCCTTTCTGGAGACTGTATGCAGATTGGTGTTGTGACAGTACTTCATGGTCTTTGCTTGAGATTGTATGGAGATTGGTGTTGTGACAATGCTGCATGGTCCTTGCTGGAGACTGTATGGAGATTTGTGTTGTGAAAATGCTACATGGTCCTTGCTGGAGATTGTATGCCGATTGGTGTTGTGACAATGCTGCATGGTCCTTGCTGGAGACTGTATGCAGACTGGTGTTGTGACAATGCTGCATGGTCCTTGCTGGAGACTGTATGGAGATTGGTGTTGTGAGAATGCTGCATGGTTCTTGCTGGCGATTGTATGCCCATTGGTGTTGTGACAATGCTGCATGGTTCTTGCTGGAGATTGTATGCCGATTGGTGTTGTGACAATGCTGCATGGTTCTTGCTGGAGATTGTATGGAGATTGGTGTTGTGACAATACTTCATGGTCCTTGCTGGAGATTGTATGGAGATTGGTGTTGTGACAATACTTCATGGTCCTTGCTGGAGATTGTATGGAGACTGGTGTGACAATACTTCATGGTCCTTTCTGGAGACTGTATGCCGATTGGTGTTGTGACAATACTTCATGGTCCTTGCTGGAGATTGTATGGAGATTGGTGTTGTGACAATGCTGCATGGTCCTTGCTGGAGACTGTATGGAGATTGGTGTTGTAAAAATGCTACATGGTCCTTGCTGGAGAATGTATGCCGATTGGTGTTGTGACAATGAAACCAAATGATTGTAGCAAACTAGTGAAAATAAAAACTAAAAACCACAATAAAAGAGCTCTTGAATAAATTAATACCTTAAAGGCATACACTATAAACACTAAAAATACAATAAAATACATTTTTGTAAAGAAATTATGTTAAAATTAAACCCTTTCTGCTCTTTCTTTTAAAGTAGGCAAGATAGATATAAAATCATTTAATCCTGGACACAGATTAGCTGCCAAACGAAGCTGCCACATCAGTTCCCGCTTGTTTAAAGTGTATTCATTTATTCAAGAGATCTTTTGTTTGACTGGTGGTATTCCTCACCTATCCTGTGACAGTGTAATATATTTAAATCCACATGATTGTTTGTATATTGTTCTGAGGAAGTAAATTTTATTTTGATGAAAGTGCTTAACCTGAAAAATAAACTTGTGTCTACTAGTCCTACTGGTGAATTTGTGGTTTTTGGTGTTGTGACAATGCTGCATGGTCCTTGCTGGAGATTGTATGCCGATTGGTGCTGTGATAATGCTGCATGGTTCTTGCTGGAGATTGTTTGCAGATTGGTGTTGGGACAATGCTGCATGGCCCTTGCTAGAGATTGTATGCAGATTGGTGCTGTGACAATGCTGCATGGTCCAGGATGATCTGACTACACCCCAGCTTAGAATTGTGGTGTATGGTTTTATTTTTCTCCAGAGATTTCCATCCATGATCAGGGGACTGTATTATGTTCTGTTTTAAGTCAGGCTTGTATTCTGTGCTGACAAATTGGTCTGAAGACCGTTTATGACCGTTTCTGTTCCTAAGTAAATTTAGCCTCAGATGGATAGTCAAAGTTTAGGATCAGTACTCCTTTCCAAACATATACAAGTACAGAAAAGTTCAGCTGGATTGCATACCCAAGTCTTTGATCTGTCTTAGTGTGGGAACAAAGGCCTTGTGCTTGTTAAAGGGAAATGCACTACAGTCTGAGGCAATTCTAACACTGACTCCTCTGATATAATATTTTGGATCTATACCTCTTGCTGTACAAACACCTCTTTCTTGTCCAAGTAATTAAGCAGCTTAAGGGTAAAATATAGTTGCAGATTGTTGAGCTATCTGGTATTTACCTGGTGTGCTCTTTCCACTATCAAGGGCTGTTCATGCTGGATAAAGTCTACAGGGTTGATTTCTTTTCTTCCTTCAGGCAGTCCTATGATTCTTAGGATGTTTGTATATGATCAGTTTTCACATTTTAAGAGAGTACATCGTTCTATTAATTCTTGATACTGGATGTCCACTTGCTGATGAATAGTGGTAACTTCAACCTTAATTCCTTCAGAGCAGTTTTGAGCTGTTGTAAATCTAATTTCACCTCCTGTAACAGGGAATTAAGGGAGATTAATAAAGTCAGTAGGTTACAGAGATCAATGTCTTGCCTCCTGCTTCCTCCTAATGTTCTTCTTTTTGGCTTTGCTGCCATTTCCCCTGCAAGCCAATAGGTAGATGAGATTCTTCTTGGGAGTAGCCAGCCCCACTGGTAACCGCCTATTCAAATGGGTGAGCCTTAGCGAGATCTTTGTTGTAATCTAGATGAAAATTTGCAGTCTGTTCAGAAAAAAGGGTTTAAAACTCATACTGCAGCAGTGCTTGAGAAACTATTTTTGATCTTTCATCATCCCCAGATACACCCATGCAGTTTCTCTTGACATCTGATTTGGAGGCATTGAATTTTATTTGAACCACATCACACAGAACAGGCAATCACTCTAATGCATGCTGGAGATTACAGTGACATGACATATCATCTGCAAATAACAAAGATGCAACCTTTCATCTATATTCTGGATTCCATCTAAACATTGGCTGCAGATTGATATTTTGTCTATAAAACTCAACATCTTTAGGGCAGTACACAAAATGGTGAAGTCGTATGCTTACCTCAGATGTATTCCAATTTATGCTGAGAATGCAGATGTATTTCTCATTCTGCAATTTCATGGACCAAATAGCACAGTGCATCCCTGGACCATAAATGCCATGCACTTAAGGATTCATAGGTATGTACTGACCAATTAGTCAATGGGACATGACATAGGCCCAACAGATTAATCATATTTAAAAAAAAAGATACATCAGCATGAATTTGGGGCTGTCCTCTCATTATCTAGGTTTACTTTGAAGATGTCAAGGCTCCTACTCTGTTGGGGATATGGAGGAATATGAATTTATCATGCTGTATCTTTCTTTATCTGTTGGTGAATGTTAGGTCCTTTAACTTGGAAATTGCTGAAATGTTTTCCTGCAGAGATAGAGAAGGTCAGGGTGGTATAGGACCTTCAAGACTTGCAAAGGTAGACCAGATTATAATGCCTATAAAAGACTGAGTACAGAGAGGAGGGCTGCTGGTCTGCCTGAATGACCAGTGCTTTCAGGAACATTCATCTCTTGTTAGGATTCTCTGATGTCTCTCGAGCTGAGAGATATGTTTTTACAATAGAATGCCAAAAGGGGCATTATATTGAACAAAGTGGCTCATAACAGGTGAGTAGAGCAGAATTAAGACTTCTTTCGATCTATAGGAGATGCCTTTGGCAATTATTTGAGCCAGACAGAAAGTGTTGAAGATTACAATGAAAACATGATGTCCAAATGATAGGGAAAAATTATAAAGAATGTTTTGAGAAGAAACATGAATACACATAGCTTGTGTGGGAATGCAAATGACATACATTTTATTTTTCAGCCTCAAAAGGGAGTGTGCCACCTGGTCAATCACTATGCCACTGAAAGTGGATTAAATCTCTTAAACATGCAGAACCCTCCCAGGGGATCAGAACTATATTCTCCACATACACTCCTGTAATCCAAGGGACTTGATTCCAATGTACTTGCTATTAAAAATAGTCACACTGAATTTTATACCACTTTATTAGCAAAAAACAAGAGTTGAGCGCTTTCTTTCCTTAACATCACAAATGGAAATTCCTTAGAACTAATCCACCCTCTCAAAAGATTCACTTAAATAATCAGAAACCACATGATGTTAGTTACCCACCACTTTACAATAATAAATAATTAATAATTAATAATATTCAGCTGATACCTAACAATCCAGCTTACATAACAGTATAAAATTGACTAAAACAGACTTTACTCAATGTAAAAAAATGAAAAAATATAAAAGAATTGTGAATAAAATACTAGTAAAATCTCCATAGCTAAAACATTATATCTTATCCATTAAAATGACTTGATCAAAAAAACAAACTGACTTACAAGAATCAGAATAAATATAAAATTAGAATAAACACAGATAAAATATATATGAATCAGAAAAAATGTATATGGGTGTATATATATATATATATATATATATATATATATATATATATAGAGAGAGAGAGAGAGAGAGAGTCTACTTTGTACCCTCGAAACAACCGAATCCAAATCGTGCGACACATAAAGAGCGAAGCGCGGATACGTTGAACGTACTAAAGTGCGAAAATGTAAACCTCGAACCGTCATAGTTGGCCAACCCACCACCTGCAACACACTACCTACCCAAACACAATTAAAAAAACACATACATACTCTAACCAAATCCCTACTTCTAACCCTAAATTAAAGTACCAAAATCCTACTGCTAACCCTACACTAACCCCACATACACAACTGTCTATGCACTATCCTTAACCCCTCCCTAACCCTAAGGTCCGTAACTACCGCACACTTCCCCTACGGAGCTATACCCAAACAAACTAAATATTACACACACACACACACACACACACACACACACACACACACACACACACACACACACACACACACACACACACTTAACAAAACTCTACACTAAACCTTACATACATTACCTACACAAAACCTTACATACACTACCTACCTATGCACTTACCTTAACCCCTCCCTAACCCCAAGGTCTGTAACTATCGCACACTTACCTTACAGAGCTATACTGCAGATGGGCCAACTATGCGAGTTCGATATTTCCCCTTTCGCGGTTTCATTTGTTCGTATTTGCGGTTCACCCTTTCCATGTCGCGCGATTCGGATTCGGGTTTTATTGCTTTCGAGAGCTTAAAGTACACCCATGTGTGTGTGTGTGTGTGTGTGTGTGTGTGTGTGTGTGTGTGTGTGTGTGTGTATATATATATATATATATATATATATATAAATATAAATGTACAGTATACTCCACCTTTTTGCTATCCTTACCATGCGTTCTTTGTGTAACAATTACATAATAATAGGAGCGTCTGAAAAAAATTGCCAAGCAAAATAATGCTTTAGTTTTAAACCTGAATTAATAGAGCAGGGTTCATTCAACCCTGGGGCACTTAATGCATTTAAACTTAATTACCACTTTTAATTCACTTTTTTTTTAAAAGGTCCTTCATGAAAAATACCCTGGTATCCTGATTTATCTGCTCTATCATCACAAACACAAATTAATGTCCTATATTATTCTGTTTGTGTTTGTAAAGGGCACTAATTAAATTAATGTTCTTTATATCAAGCAGGTGTTTGTATATTCTGTCCTTCAGTTTTTGTAAAATCTTACCCACATAAAAGGCTGTGCACAACTCGCACATAGCTAAATACACCATCTGCTTTGAATCACATGTAAAATGTCCATTGATATTATAACTGACACCATTCATTTCAAAATTCCCAATCAGTTTTATACAGGGACATTGCTTACGTTTCTCACATTTAAGCATATCCATTCTTTTGATTATTTAAGTGAATCTGTTGAAAGGGTGGAGTAGTTCTGAGGAATTTCCATTTGTGATGTTAAGGAAAGAAAACGCTTAACTCTTGTTTGTTGTTTTTTGCTAATAAAGTCATATAAAATTTCATGTGACTGTTTTAATAGCAAGGATATTGGAATCAAGTCCATTGGAGTTGGGTTATTCAGTTTGTTGTTCTTGCTGTTCTATTCCTCACATGACTGGTAAGAACAATGCAAATTATACTAAAAAGAGTTGCTTAGACAGATGACCTTTTCAAGTCCTGAAAACCCAGTTAAACCATGTTGTTAAACTCCCATGACCCTTTAAGTCTTTATGTAAGGACAAAGACTGGATCTACATTTCCATGTCCATGACAGAACCTACATTGCTTCTTCTGATTCAGAAGTTGTCCTAAGAGATGTGCACTCCTTTATGCACCCTTGCATATGCTTTCCAGGTGAGTTTGAAGACCACGATCTCTCCTTAATCCATACCTTCTGACTCCTAACTTCAAATGTGTACAACTACCCCAGTTTGGCAACCCAAAGATATGTTCATGTCTTTCCCTGAAACACAGAAAATGCACATTAGACGCAACACTACAACAATTTCCTGTACCCTCAACATTTGTTCTATGCTGTTTCTGCATCCACACTTGAAGGCCATCAATCCTCATCCAAAGGGACTTGAGTCAATTTTTTACCTCATGATAGATGTCTCCCATATCTGCAAGAGAAAGTCTCATCTGTAGAGGATCATCATTTAGGGAGCAATCAGGTTTGTTTGTGTGCCTCTGCAGTCGGTGGTTACTCCAAATGCTTACTACAGGGATGGGAAAGTCTTCCTCATCATGTCAAGTGATGTATAACACCCAGAATGCAGATAAAAGAAGAAGATGGCAGACAGTTTCAAATCATCTAGTCATGTCTATGAATGTTTCACATGTGAGATGGACATCATTCATGTTACTATAGATCTTATTTGTGACTGTACAGAGTGCAGTCATGGAGCTAAATGCATTACACAACCTATTTTGTTGGCAGCTTATTGGTCCATATGCATCTATATGAATACTGATTTGCTTATATATCATCATCATCAAACCCCTTTTCCCCATTTTTCTACATGGTGTCGGGGTATTGTGTTAACTGTTGCCAACTTTCTTGATTCAGTGCCACACTTCTGCCTTCTTCAACACTCATGCTTGACTGGCACAGATCTTTCACACAATCCATCCACCTCTTTGCTGGATGTTCTCGCTTCCTCTTACCTTTTTCCTGGCTGTCCCAAATCTTCCTCACCAGATTGTCTTCTGCTTTTCTACACATGCCCAAACCACCATAATCCGTTCGCTTTGATCTTTTCTGCAATTGGAGCTTCTTTGGCTTCTGCTCTTATGTCCTCATTTCTTCGTCTGTCCCACACTGTGCATCCTACCACCTTTCTCAGGCACTTCATTTCCATCACCACTAGCTTCTTCAGCTGTTCTGCCTTTACTGCCCAGATTTCTGTACCATACAGTAGTACTGGTCACACCACTGTCTTGTACACCTTACTTTTCAGCTTCTTTGGCATTCTTCTGTCATAGACTACACCTGATACTCTATGCCAGGTGGCTGCAGCCCCATTGATTCTAGCTTTGACCTCTTCATTCAGACTACCTTTCTCCTCAACTACTCCTCCCAGATACTTGAAGCTGTTTACCTGTTCCACTACCTTCCCTTCTGTCTCTATTCTCAGCTTCTTCTGATTTACCCAATTTGCTGCCATTACCACCATCTTACCTATGCTTAGTTTCATCCCATGTGCCTTCAGATTTGCATTCCATTCTCCTATCCTTTGCTGAATTTCTAGGTCAGAGTCTGCCTGTGCTGACACATCGTCTGCATACAGCAGCTTTGTTGATCCATCCCCTCCAACCTGTTTGCTAATGTAGTCCATCACCAGTATGAACAGCAGTGGGCTCAGAACTGAACCCTGATGTATGCCCACACCCACTGTGGACCCCTCTGTGCGGCTGAACACTGTTCATACTTGAGTCATTGGGTCCTTGTACATAGCCTGCATTAATTCTACCAATGTTTCTGGGACTTCAAACAACCGCAGTACCGCCCAGATCAGCTTTCTTGGGACCTTGTTATATGTTTTTTCCAAGTCTAGGAATGCCCAGTTGGACTATCTCCTCATCTCTAGCTTCTTCTGAAGTGTCTGTCTCAATGCAAACATTGGGTCAATTGTGCTGCATCCTGTTCTGAATCCAAACTGCTCATCTCCTATCTTACATTCTACTACTCTGCATATCCATTTATCAATCACCCTTTCCAGAACTTTCATGCAATGTGATAGGTGTTTGATGCCTCTGTACTGCCCACAGTTGTGGATGTCCCCTTTGTTCTTGTACACTGGCATGAGTATGCTTATTCTCCAGTCATCTGGGATATGCCTTTCTCTCCACACTGCTGTTATACCCTCAGGAGCCATTTCTCCCCTATCTCACCCAGCATCTTTATCATATCTGCTGTGACCTCATCTGAGCCTGCTGCTTTCCCTGACTTCATCTTCCTTAGTGCTGTTCTTACATCTTCTAGGGTGGGCTCTTCTTCTTCTCTCATCGTGGGCTGTGTCTGGGGAAGTGAAACTTCTGTATGATTTTCTTCATTCAAAAGCTGCTGGAAATACTCCTTCCATCTGCATTACATGTCCTCTGGGCTGATAAGCAGGTTGTTGATGGCATCCCTTATGAAAGGTGTTTGACTATCTTCTTTATCTTTCTGTCTTTGCCTTGCAACCTAATATAGTTTCTTTGAGCCCCTTACTGAGTCACTTTCAGAGGTTGGTACAGTGCCTCCGATGTTCTATTCTTTGCTATTGCAACTTCTTTCTTAGCTTTTTTGTTAGACAACCAGTAGTCCTTCCTAGCCTGGTAAGTCTTTTCTGTCTCCCACTTCTTCCTACACTCCCTTTTTCTTTTGATGATTTCCTGGACTTCTACATTCCACCATCAGCTTTCCTTATGTACTTTATTTCCATACCTGGCTTGGCCACATATCTTTTCTGTAGTCCTAACACATGCTATTTTTAGGTGCAGCCATTCTTCTTCATCTCCATCTATTTCCTCCTCTTCTTGGGGTGCTAGAGCCCTGAATAATTCCTGGAACTGTTGTACTTTCTCTCCAGTCAACTTCCATGTCTTCAGCCTGGTCTCTGTTGACATTAGAGCCTTTTCTGACCACTGCTTGCAGCTGATTGTGGCAACTAGTGGTTTATGCTGTGGGCCGGCTGTTTCACTGAGGCTGACTTTGGAATCATGGATTCTGCCCCAGTGCCTTTTCCTTACTAGGAGGAAGTCTACCTGAGTTGCATGTTGACTGCTCTTGTATGTGATCTTGTGACTGTCTCTCTTTCTGAACCATGTGTTGGCTACTATCAAGCTATTTGTCAGACATAAGTCTAGAATGGCTTATTCTTTATTCCTTGTGCCCCACCCATGTGTACACAGGCAGTCCTCATACCCTTTTCTGTTTATCCCGATATGTGCATTCAAGTCACCCATTATCAACACCAAGTCATGCTGTCCTGCTTTATAAAGTAGGTTCTGCAACTGCTGTTTGAATTCACTCTTTTCCTCGCTATCACAATCCTGCTGTGGGGCATAGGCTGTGGGGCATAGGCTGTGCCCCCACCCACAGGAGGTACATGTTCCAGGAAGTCCCTGGGTAGTAACATGGCCTTGGCTGGATATAAATATGCTGTATGAATGTAAGTGATGTCTATATCCAGGCATGGCACTAGTGCAAGTACCATACTCTGAGAAGCACCCTCTTCTGCCATTATTCACCCCCACACTCAGGGTCACTGTGGAAGTGATGGTGCAGTGTGCCTTGTGACCTTTGCTTTCCCCACCCATGATGGCTACCGTCAGTAATGGGCAAAGGTGGAGCCCCATCCTTGATGGCTACCTTTAGTATCGGGTAGGGGTGGAGTGGCTCAGTGAATTATTTGGCATGTGAGCACATGAAGACTTGCCTTGCATGCATAACATATCTTATACAGCACCACAGAATTTATGAACCACAAAAATGCAACTATTGATACTGTAAATATTAAATTAACTCATCTCAGAAAAATATATGATGCCAGTGTACAGCTAAAAATTACAGTTCTGAAATCTACTAATCCAAATGTATAAAATAAAATTTTGTAAACAACATGTTTTATACATTTGTCGTAAATTCCCAGCATTCAACTTATTTTGCATTATACATGTTGTTGACGTCTACTGCAATTACTATGCATTCAGAGGTATTGTAAATACTGCACACTCACTTGTGTATTATCTTTACTATCTATCTGTCTTCTATTTTATTTGCTCTTATGTGTTTATGATATGACTGAAAAGGGACAGTTGACAAATTCAGACACCCAGTTACCATATATTAAATAAATAAATAAATGGATAAATAAATAAATAGTTTAGTCAAAGAGGTCACACATATGGGACATACCCTCCAGTCTCATCTCTGCAAAGGCTGTGGTATTGCTAGACTGCCTTCACAATGGCCCTGCATGTAGGCTGGATTGTACTCATGGACACAGCTGGTTCTAGGGAAAAGGAGTACCCATGTCATCTGTATGCACCATTACTTGTACTCAAGTGGTCTACAGCATGCCCTATGGACTTTATGGCAGACATCAATGTCTGGGCCACAAGGGGTGACAAACTGCCTTGACTGTATGTGCCTGCTCCAATCTGTCCAATATGTGTAATGTGTGTTTGTGTGTGTGTCTTTGGTGGTGTTCACAGGCATAGAAACCATGTCCATAGTGTAAGTTGATGGTCTAGTTTGCAGACGTCTTGTGCTAAAAACAGACACTGTATTCCCTGACCATGCCAACTGATCACCACCAGTATTGTGAGAGTCAGACCTCTCTTTCAACCATCAGGTCATGGTAGCTCCATGGTGGTGAAGACATCAAAGCAGAATATGCAATATAAGTTTAATCTACCACCTGTATTTTACACCATGTGCAAAATGAACTGACAAGGGGATTAATTAGCTTCTGTTTTCTCTTTCTTTTTCATTATATTAATCATTAATAAGCCTAGACTTGCATCACTCAAAAGGTAAACAGTGGCCAGGTAGCTGCAATTGCAGAAACTTTGTTTATGACTCCAGGGGTCATTGTTATTGGAAAAATTAATCTATATATGAGTGGTATATACATTTCCTTTGTATCTAGAAAAGAAACTTCTTGGAATTTTTCTTTTTCTTTTCTTTTTTTTTTTTTTTTATTTGTAATAATAGATCAAACCCTTTTAAAAGAGTTCAATGTATAATTCAGTAGACAATGGAAGTCTGAGTCTTATTAATCCTATTTGTTTATAAGTTATACATATGTTTACTGTAATAAAATCAATGTATGAAGATATCAAAAATATTTGGTAACGAGTCTTAAAATTAAGTCTGGAGACATGCATTTTGTCAGGATAAGTAAAGGAAGAGAATATGTGCTGTGCATGCAAACTAGTACTATAAAAAGATGGTAGAGTAGAAAATTACAGAACTGTGAGTACAAAAACAGAAAATATGGCATGAAAATGTAATAAATGACTCGTATGGAATAGATTCTTGGCAGAAAGAGGTTGGTAAAGTCAAAAAAGAAAAGTATTTTACAAAGAAATAAAGAAAAGATTTCAAAGATTGTATGAAATCAAAGATTATTTATGAAGGCTATTCTTGCAAAAATTTTCTATAGCAGGTTATGTGAAATATAAAATGCATAATGAAAGGCACTGAAATGTATGTAAAGAGAAAGAAATAATGGTATATTAATTTTTATAATGTAAAAGAGTACAAATGTTCTGTTAAAAGAGTAAAAATATATGGAAAAAGAAAGGAGTGCAAACTGTTGATATGAATATTGATTATTATGTTTGAGCATGATTATATTTCAAAGCGCTGCTGATAGACAAATGCTTGTTTGTTCTTGGCATCCTGTCTAATTCAAGTTTTAATTTCCAGTATAGTTCTCTCAGTAATAAACAATTTACCAGTTATACCCTCTTTCACACTGTTGAATCTTTTCTATTATAAAGAACAAAAATGTATTAAAATGGACATACTGTACTATGCTTTATTTTATTAAAAATGTTTTTATTAGATTTTAACTAAATAAATTGATCATGACAATAATTGTATTTAGAAATTTGTGAGCATAAAAAAGAACAATATGAACAAGAACAACTATTTACAAGAATGTCTACTAACAATGAAGAATCTCAAAAAATTCTATACATTACAATTGATATGTGTATAGCTGTTATTGTTTATCAAGCAGTTCCTTGAAATTAGTCCAAGTACTATAGTAGGAGGTGATTCTAGTAGATGTTGATTTAATAGTGATAATTTCCAGATGACATACTACAGTTGCAATATTTGTGAATTTTTTGAAAGAGGGTGTAGCTTCATTCTTCTAATTCTTGATTATAACTTTCCTCACAAGTGATAAAATGGACCATAAAATAGGGTATTTCATTCTTTTAACACAAAGAGGAATACACGTATTAAAAATAATTAATGAGTTAGATAAACCAAAAGTGTCATCAAATAGAGCCTGTAAAAAAATTAATGTTATTTCAATAAGGTGTAAGTACAACAAAATCAAAGAACGTGTGTTGTCAATCTGCTTAAAGCTCTTGTTTACATCTCCAACAAACTTACTTCTTTTTAAACATTAATTAAATGTTATGTGGTATGATGAAAGATTTATGCAAGAATTTCCAAGTAAAAAGTTTCCATCTAAGAGAAGAAGGGTTTACTATTATAATGCCGACATGCTCTTGTGTGAAACACAGTAATGTCGACACTAATAAGTGAAAATTGAGTTGACTGTTGGCCAAACCATCAAATCCATGCAGTAATGTATGAATTAAACGGTTTACTATTAAAATGTCGAATGGCACGATGTCGACTGTACTATAGTCGAACACAGAAGTTCGAAAATAGTAATGTCGACGTCAAAGAAACAATCTAGGAATGGTTTTAACATGGGTCGAGGTAGGTGTTCAGCATTATTCAGAACTACAAACATCCCCCCTACCTCGACCCATGTTAAAACACAGTCCTAGATTTTTTTTTGCCATCGACATTACTATTTTCGAACTTCCGTGTTCGACTATAGTACAGTCAATGTAGTGCCATTCTACATTTCAATAGTAAACTGAATTAGACATTACATGGCCAGTTTTGACATCCGATGGTATGCTCCAATGCAAAAAAAATACACCCTGTGATTTAAACCGAAATTCGAGAATGAGATCATTAAAATTCTCTGTGGTATGGTAAGTTGTTTGACTTTATCAGGTTCATTCAATTCTCTGATGATAATATAGTGATTACATATATGATAGTAAACCGAGAAGACATTGTCTGTTTAAAAGATATTATAAATTATTTTTTATCCTCTTCATCTGGAGGTGTGTTACTAATCTGAGTAAAATAGTTCCAATAACTGTCATTGCAACTTTTTGTTTCTTTCCTCACCACTCTATATACTTTGGTAAGTGACCCTCTCCCAATATGTTTTGTTGTATTAATAATATTAAAAATTCAATTAAGTTTGGGATAAGATCTCTTACCCTTGGTTTTACATATTGTCTTCAAGATTGCATATAAAACCATGTATCTTTGCTTAAATCATATTTACGTATGCTATAATCAATGCAATGCAGTTTTTCATTATTCATTAACTGAAACCAGTATATCAGATTTTTTTCTTTAAATGTAATCACTGTTTATAAATATTATTTTGAGTGTATGCTATAGGCAAAAGAAGAAAAACCCATGTCTTATATGTTGGATTTCTATAAATTAAGTTTCTAAAGGTATATAATATAGTAGAAATAAGACAAAAGTCAGTCGTCTTGTGACTCCTTTCTGAAAAGTAATCTTTTAGCAAACAATGTAAACTATTGTGTAGTATAAGATTATGATTAGAGTTTATGTTATGTTTAAATTTTGTGAAAAAGTATCCGAAAAATTCTTTCCTCCTGGCTGTGTAAATATTATTTATCCAAAGGATATTGTTTTTATAATTGATGATAAATAATATAATTCTTGATCTGATAGTCCAATCTGTCCTGCTGTCCATTCCCTTATATAACGATTTAAGGCTATTCTTGGTGTGTTGGGGAACCAAAGACATTTTAAAATTAATGTATTAAATTTGTTAATAAGTGTTTTAGATGGAGGTAAAGATAACATAATTTTTTCTGAGTAGCATAATTATGCTGGTATATAAGTTTATTTAAGAATTAGCTGTATTACCTCTATAAAATGCAGGACATGACAAAATGATTGCTATATACACTACCTCTCTCTATTGCAATCATATTTACCTTGGGATTATAGTGCAATATTCCCCCAGATTTAATAAACTCCATGTAGGAATAGTGTTATTCCTATAAGGAGTGAATAGCATCCGTGTCTGCATGTACAGCACTAAAACAATAAAAAAATGTCCTCGGACACTTAATAGTGTCATGTGTAATGTCACGTAGGGGGTGGGTTACAATATCCATAACACACTCCCTGCAATGTCAAAGTGCCGTATGGCACTAAATCAATAAAGAAAGTGTCTGAGGACACTTATTTAATCATTTTAACTGCAATGTCATGTAGGGGGTGTGTTACAGTATCTGTAACGGGGTGTGTTACAGTATCTGTAACACACCCCATGCATTGTCAAAGTGCCATACAGCACTAAAAGAGTACAAAAGTGTCCTCAGACACTTATTTAATAATGTTAGTGTAATGTCATGTAGGGAGTGTGTTACAGTATCCATAACACACTCCCTGTATTATCAAAGTGCCATACTGCACTGAAAGTATAAGAAACTGTCCTCGGACACTTATTTAATAATTTTTTGTAATGTCACATAGGGGGTATGTTATAGTGTCTGTAACTCCCCCCCCCCCACTACTGTCAGAGTGTCATACAGCACGGAAAGTAAATGTCCCAATGTGATTTTTTTCCCTTTTGTGTATTTTTTTCTTTTTCTTTTCAAGTTTAAGCTGAGCTAACAGGTTTGCGTGGTGCGGCGTGTTGCTCAGCAGTGCTTAAACGTATCAAGAAGCTATATAGAAATTTATAGCTGAAATTGTCACAGTCAAGTTAGCTGACTGGATAGAGTCATGACTTCATGTGCAGTAGGTGCATTGTTTGAATACCAAAACAGACCATTCAGCTTTTACATGGAAAAGCATTTTTATTTTATTTATGTAGTTATTGACATTTGTTGACCAGGGTAGTGGATCTGGTCCAGAATCCCAGTGCCAGTGGAGATAGGTGAAAACCCCCATTTAATCACAAGTGTCTGATACAGTACAGTCACATCCCAAGGTAGCATAATGGAAGCACATAGGGGAAGGTCATGTAAAGTAAAATACATACACAATAATAATAATAATGTATCAATAGTGAGTAATTAATATCAATATTTTAATGTTGTTATTAATTAAAGATCTTGTTTGCCCTGAGCTAAGTTTTACTAAGCACTGTTAAGCCAAGCTAAACAATGCTTAAAGACCAGTTTTAACAATACTTAGCAATACTTAATTCTGCTTAGCTGGTTTGAGCATTGATAAAAAGTCCCACTTGCAAGCACTGCTCAGATCAGCAGGTTTGCGTGGTGCTGAGCAGAGCTAAGCATTTTTAAAAACATCCAATGGTGGCAAAGTGCAGGAAAACACCCTTATTTAAACAGTACAGGTGGGAATACAGCCAGAACCTGTTAGAGTTTAGTCACTGCAGGAGGTATGCCTGGAATTGGAGAGGGAGTGCACTTTTGGATGCAGCGCTGGGGCATGTTGGAGTCCAGGGTCATGATTGCACTCCTAGTAAAATACCATGACACCAGATTGCTGCAGGGCCAGTACCAGGGTTCTGAATACACATCTGAGGTCTGGAACCATCTTGCATGTGATCTCACCAATGCTACTGGACTCCCTGCACTGGTTAGCAGGTGCATCACCATTACAATGATGTAAAGCAGAGAATGGGGGAGCTCTTGCCCCAGTGGACCCAAGATGCTTGAGACAGGAATGCCCCAGAAGTTTGTAAGTATAGGGGCTAGTGCTTCACTAAATTCTAGAATGAATATGTGATAGACAGGTATGCATAATGGTGTGTTTTCCCCCCACAGCTGCAGATGAGAGGACTGCCAATATAGAGGCCCATGTGGGACATCTGGTCAGGATGTATCAACAGTGTGGTGAGTACAGATCTATCTTGTAATATTTAGTACAAAAAATAAGAAAGAGGACATTGTTTACTGCCAATAGGTATAGTGTGTTCCGAGGGTACTACAATATATGTGTTCTTAGATTCACATTGATATAATTGAGTAATACGGTGCACTACAGATGAAGGCATCAAACAAACTACTATTGATTAAATAAAGCTAATACCATAGTAATAGTGAAGAGACTGTGAAGGTAAGAAATTACATTCATTCATCATATACAGGATATGCAGGATATCTGCAGTCTGATGTTTGGAAGTAATAAACGCCTGTGTCATGTCACCCAGAATAAAGTTTTACACTCCAAGTGTTGTTTATTCTGGTCTGTTGTTGAATACATTCAATTGTACTGGTGCTTCACAGCAAATATGGCTATGACACCATGAAGTGACTGAAGTTTGGGTGATAAAGAACTGTTATGCTGATGTGTAGATGTGGAGCTGTACAACAAGATAGAACGCAATATGATATATGTTCTGCAGTAAGATCTGAACCTTAAATAGTAATGTGTAAGGTATTGTAGTGCTTTTCCCTCAGGATTGTCTTGTGTTAAACATTGCATTTCAGCTTTATGCATTCCTGAACATAAGTACACCAATGCAGGCAAGTATAAAACTGTAATAAGTGTAAAGTGCAAATATACCATCTGCAACTGTCTATGGGTTGGGTAGGCAACCCAGAACTCCAATATGGACTGTGTAGATCACACATATTCCCATCCACTAGAGGTTAAATGTGTACACCTGTATTCCCACTATTATTACACACTTCCCCTACTATCCTTGTCATGCATGAATGTGATGCTCAACTGTCTCCACAGTCTTCTGTGACACTTACCTATATCAGCAGGTCAGACTTCTTAACCAATTCAGCTTAGGGACAAATCAGTTAACCAGCACACAGCAGTAGCTCACTGTGATAAGAAATAGATATCTTGTTCATTTTTCCACACACAGACCACAGCTCGAATCCAGGCACTGGTACTAGGATGTATTTATAGTAACAAACATGACTATTTGTGCAACTGTCATGTACTATTAACAGATATTTTCTCCACAGGACTTACAGGTAAAGAAATGTTTGTAGTAGCTGTATGAAGTGTATACTAATAAACTGTGTCGAGATATACTAGTGTGTAAACAGCAGTGCTCAGCAAGTTGATAAAACTCCATTAAATAAAACGTCAGGCAGTACATTAGTATTCCAATGGAATTAGACAAAGTAAATGTTCTACTGCTGGTACAGTTGTATGCCTGGTGCATCTGTGAATGTGTGCCGATAGTTCAGCCCCATGCCTGCAAATGACAGCAGAATAGGTATATACACCATGCACTGTGCCTGATGCATGTCTCTCAAGGGCCACGCTGTCACGGATAGTGATCACTGTTGCCATTAACCTTGGACACAGATATAACTCCATTCAAAGTATGCCACTAGCAGACTCACACATCATTGAAGGGTACACCATGTTAGTCAGATATGTTACCCTGATATGTATGAGTTCCCTGTAGTTATGCACCTATCGTTCTCATAGCTTGGCCCATGCAATTCCATGTCAACAGCTTTAGAGGTATGTATGTGCTGCAGAAGCTATAGGGCACATCCAGATGTAAAGTAAAGGCAGACCTGTAGAGTACTGAGCAGCACTGCTCTGATAACTATAGCCTATGGAGTTGCCAATGAATGTTTTTCTCTTCCCCACCCCTTATCTGCATCACAAACCATTATTCTTATATTATGGATGTGGTTTCATTTACACATATGTTGTTATCATAAACTAATGTTGGGCATTGTGTTATATTATTGGTTATATATTTAAATGGTTGCATACTAACATACCTTTTTGAAATTCCACCATTGTTGGCCTTTTGCTGACACTCTTAATGGCATGCTGTTATAATAATGACTGTTATTCCATTTATGCCTGTATTCTGTATGCAATGCAATTCTATTGTTCTGGGTGAATTGGAACACCCATGCAAGCTGTTATAACTAACATTGAAATCTTTTGTTCATGTCTAATCAAGACTGTTTGACAAACGTCAACACCATAGCATGTTTGGGAAGGCTGATCCTGGCAGATCTGCCTGTTCCCCCCTCATCTGGCTGTGGCACCAGGTCCCAGCACATCTGGGACCAACTTGGAGCTGCCTCGTCTGCTGGTCCTGCACCACACTCTGGTGAAACCACCTCAGGGGATAGGCTCGTCTCCCCTCTGGGCGTGAGTATGGAGAGGACTCTGTCACCCAACACCAATTTCCAGAGTTGGTGTGCAGGGTCATCAAGCAAAACTTGGATGGCCACCTGTGCCAGATAGAGGGAAAACTGGCACACCTCAAAGGGGCAGCCTGTCCCTGATGTCAAGCCCCTAGTGCAGCCACCTTCTGGGCTGTGAAGGGGCAGTGGTGACTCCCCATATGTGAGGACCTCAGTCCCACTGTTTTCATCTGGGGGCATGTGGTCCTCTGATTCCCAACAACCCTTCCTGTCCAGCATGTTACCCCCTCATGTCTCATACACCTCCCCTGTCCATTATCTTGTCTGTCTTGCCTGTCTGCAAATGCAACATCTCCTACCCAAGCTTCCTCCCCAAATGTACCTACAACCTTTCCCCAACAGTCCACTCTGTTCTTAAAAAAAAAAAAAATGGGGAACCTGTCCTGCAAAAAAAAAATTATGTCCCATACATAGCTCTCAATGTTGCCCCCATGTACACTGGCATCAAAAAATTATCACAGCAATTAATCATTAACATTATGTTGCCCACGCCCCTCCCTGTGGGATATGAGGCTCCAAATTGTCCACATGCACAGCTGTTGCTGTAGAAGAAATGTATAGCTTATGGTCCTTTCCTATACCTGTCCTGCACATCCCTACCTGTCTTTCATATTGTTTTTCCCTCTGCTTGCCCCCAGCATCATGGCACATCACTCAAACCCATGCAAACCCACTTACAACTGCTTTAGTCACCCTATCTAATCCAGACATTGTTCTGATGAGGAACAAAGTAACCAGCCCTTGTAAGTCTCAAACCCAGGACCCTGTACACTACAGTCAAAGCAATGCATCAGTAGGCCAAATCAGCTATTGGAAACTACTGATACTTTTGTAAGTATATCATGCACAACAGTTATTAACTTTAGGGAAAAAAGACACCACTGCCAAGTATTGAATGCAAGACCTTCTAAACTACAGTCAGAGGAACAGACGACAGCACCAAATCAGGCCTGGGAAATTACTGATGCTTTTGTAAATATATCATGCACTACAGTGATGTAACTCTAGGGAAAAAAGACATCACTGCCAAACATTGAACCCAGAACAGTCTCAACTTCAGTCAGAGCAACATACCAGTAGGCTCACTGACCTCTGGAATATAACAACTGTTTTTACAAACATATCCTGATTGCCAGTCACACACTAATCCTATATATAATGGCCCAAATCACAGTGTACTTGGGCCTCTGATGCAGACACAGAACCAGTACACAGACTAATAAATGCTGCTGGATGTACGGGAGGTTTACAATATAAAGTAGAACTGACAACTGCACAGACTGTTGCTGAATATCCACAGTTGTGCCCCCTATTTATGACAGGGTTGTCATAAAACCATATCTGTGTGCCAACATACTGGCAAGGCAGTGTCGATTAGGGTTGCAAAATCATGACAGACAGCTCAGTGTCACACATCATACCCATCAGAGCACATATCTCCATGCTACTCCTGTATTACACACTGTATGCATGCACATATGTCTTACAAATACACATGCCATAATAATGACTTGGTAGCTCTATTTATTACATTTCTAGCATGTGTTACATCTGGACACCCACAGTCCTGGCCTACAACCCAGCCTGTGGCATGACAACTACATGCATGTCAATACAACATAGGAATAATGAAGCCTTGCAATGTCCAGCAAAACTGGTTGCTCCTACAGCAGTCACTGCTACCCCACAGTAGCATGTTAAAGGCCTGCAGGGTGGGACACATTTCACAATTATGAATATGTGCACTAAATGTTGCCTACCACTCTCTGGATGGCATTATTACATAGCATATGTACCAGAGGCACAAGAGTCACCTGGACTTTTGTGGGTAACCTCAAACAGGCCAAGCTGTGACAAAACAGCTGACACCACACTCTCACTGACAGTAACAGATTGCTCTCCCCCAATGTCTTCACAATCCCTAGTCTGACTCCTGGCCAGAATGCAGCAGCTGTGGCTTGCTACACATGCAACAGTATGTCCAGCTATCTGCTACAGACATAACATTGTTCCCAAACACCATGAGCAGGGCATCCACACAACAGCCAAACATAAAGGTTGAGGGGGAATGTTGAGGTTTAAAGGGACATGTGTTACACTCTCCCACTACAAGTATGCACAGCTGATAGACCAGCATCAACTGTAGCAGCATGCACATTCAGATAGAAAAGGATGTATGACACACACATCTGCCTCTATCCTTACTCACCCCAACACACATTTACACAGTACACTGCTACAGAATGTGAAAGTCTGTTATATTGGCCAGATATAGCATGCAAAACTGTGGACATAACACATAAATCCAAACAGTGGACAGTATTCCACCTACCCTCTGTGATGCTGTAACTCCCACACCTTGATAATGTCCTCCTCACAGGCCAGGAAAAGGTGCAAGGCCCACATGAAGGCCTTAATTATAGCACTGTTCTGGATGCAATTAGCAAGTGGGAGCCACAGATTGGTGCACAAGCAATCACCTCTTCATGAGTATTACCTACAAAAGGCAAGCTGCTGCCTATGGTAAACAGGTCTGACACTTTCTTCATGAAGACAGACTGTGATTCTTTACTACACTACATGTAGATTTCTTCTCACAAAGGAGTACAGCACTATACCAGGTATGTCATACAGTTAAGCATGTAATAGTGTGCAGATGGGGGGATGAAGTCATGAGAAATAGGAATTTAAACAGTAGGTCTCAACAACACTTCCTGGACAGACATGTTGCTCTTATTCTGCTGTCCAGCATCTATGGCCATGCCTGATGGCTCTGTCTGCAGTCACATAGATCACAACTCTGGCCCCTGAGTCATCCCAGCAATGGTCAGCTCAGATATGACTACTACTGGATTGTCTGTTGTACAATATTGAGTGTGACACTGCCAGCCCAGCTATCTGGAATTTTGTAAATAATCATATGTCATTTGTGAATATTAATATGATTCATATGCTTGTCTTTCAAATGTAAGAGAACTATATGTTATGTTGATATTAAACTACTGGTGCAGAATGTGTTTTGAACTGTATGTTATGTACTGAGCTCATACCTCTCAACTGTCCAGATTTTTGCAGAATGTCCAGATTTTTGCCTCATATTTTTAGTCAGTTTCTCATAAATTTGTGTTTTCTTCTGGCAATTCACTGGCAAATCATTAAAGACTGAAGTCATAAAATAATAGCACACATTTGAATGTCAGACGTCATATCCTTCAGAAAATCCATGCGAATGCAAAACTTGTTATGCTATCAACTTTCTAACTTTATAAGAGCAATATTTAAAAAGTGTCACTATTTTTAAGCCTTTGTCCCCGTTTATTAGTGCCTTTGTCTAGATGTCTTGCTCTAAGAGGATGAGTGATGTGACTGAGCTTCAAGAATGTAACCACAGTGTACCCTACTGGAAAAGAACAGAAATGTACAGTATATAAACTATTACCTGTGCAAATGTATGTATTAATAGTAGAAGCTTGAAGCCTGGAACATACAGAGATAACTTACAAAACATGAAGGAAATAAGCGGAACTTGTTTTACGAATGTGTTATCTCAGTTTCAGTGCCACAAGCAGACACAAATGTCTACAACTAGAGGTTTTTGCATTGTCTTGGAACAGAAATAATTACTGGGTTGAAAAATTAAAAGTGTTTAACTGTGTTATGAATTCCAGTTCTAGACAAACATCTGAGAGATACGCACTTCTGACACAGATATGTTAAAATGTATGTTAGTTGCTGTTGGCCTGGAAATTGAAGGCAGGTGACATAGAGTGATGTAATCTGAGCTAACCCAGCAGTAATGTCGATTATTAATTTCAGACCTGTTTCAGAGAAAGACTTTTGCATTTTGGATTTGTCTTTGCATCTGACAACATCCACTCATCTGCATTTGCCTTGCTAATAGTAAAGAACTAGGGACAATTCATTTAATTTAAATATAGATGGGGAATATAGTAAAGATTCATTTAGATATTTTCTGTATTTATTTGACTGCCCTGCATTGTTGTCTTAAAATATTTCTTGTGATTCTGAACTCTGTAGTTACTGTATTGATTGGGTATTGTCTTGTTCCTTTATTAGTTGTTATTAAATATGGTTAAACCTTGTAATTGTGGCTGGTCTGTGTAGAGATTGTTAAGCTGTTAGAGTACTTGCATATGTATTCAGTGACACTGTATAGCCCACTCCAATAGCCTTGGTCTTGGTCACACTTACCATTTGGATAATAGGCAAATCACACAGTAGGATTGGTCACCCTTTGGTAAAGGCCTTAGTGTAGCTGACAAAGAGCTGGATTGTGGCAGTAATAACTACCTTTTAGTGTGGGCAGAAGGGGGTATAGCTAGTAAACCTGTGCCAGACTTTCCAAGGAGTGTGTGTGTTTGATTTATAAATCAAATCTCAAAGTGTGCATGTCAGCTACTTGGGCAAGGATACGAAGTACTGGTCAGACAAAGAGGGTGATGGAGATTTTGGCTTGACTGCTCTGCTGACATGTTAACCCTATAGCTGTGCCAGTGGAGAGTCTTATTGTGAATTTGGACAGAGAGAGTGAGAAACCAGCCCCAGACTGACTGTGATTTCTGTGTGCTCTGAAGGGTAATTGTACTTTACTGTGCATGTACTAGTCATCCTCTCATTGTGCACGTCCCTCACTGGTGCTAGTGGTGAGGATTAAAACTCCCTGATTATTGGGCCAGTGCAAGGGGAATCACACTGACAGTACATACTGGTGGATACAGCTGGCATATCACATAATGTACTGTCATTGAGCCCCTCTCAGTCTGTGAATGTCATACAGGATTATTTCACAGATTGTCCAGGTCTCTCTGACCATTCCTGATGTACTTTGGCTAGGTCACTGTGTACCCCACACCTGTATCTGATTGCCTGACACCTATGGCTAGCATGCCAGGTGAGCCACTGCAGCAGCACAGCAGGTTATAGGTACTAGTAGTGTGGTGATGCTGGCTCTGGCTCAACAGCAGTATGTACATATTGAGCATACTACATTAGGGAATGAGTACAATACCAGATATTCATGTACCATTAATGTGTCCTCAGGGGTCTGGCATGTCACAGACACATTCCCCAAACTCTGTGACAACCATCACGTATTGTCCAACTGGTGTCCAGAAATACACATTTGTATGGCAGGGGGGGGGGTCTACATCTATCAGGCACATGTACACATTCTGCAAACATCTGGGTACTGCAGATGTCAGACACCTATGAGGAGGTCACCCTACACCACATATGAACTAATCTCTGTTACTGTGTACCTCAGATGTTGCTGGAATGTCCACATGCACCTGTAGCAGCACTCATCTATTTGTCAGATGTAGGCTGGATGACATGGTACTGTACCTTTGTCCAGTCAATGGCAGTGTTATGTGTGGGCACATAACTACACAGTCTGTCACAGCACTCAGACCATATCTGGTATTCCTGGTATCATATGTGGTTAATGGGCTGTAGGCCTTGAGCAGCCATATGCCTAGGAAACATGTTAGCCCATATGTATGCAAGGCAGCAGCTGATGTCCCTGTCCAAAAGGGACACACATGGTATCCCAAGGGTGTATGTGCTGCTAGCCATCTAGTTGACCAGGTTATGTCTGCAAAGGTGTAAGTAGTTACCCTGCCTGATGTGGACAGCATGCCCATTCCACCACAGGGTGATTGTGTGGGACACACATGTGAGCTGCCAACAAGCCCAGTTCAGGTCACACACCAGCTTGACGGTGTGTGTGTGTGTGTGTGTGTGTGTGTGTGTGTGTGTGTGTGTGTGTGTGTGTGTGTGTGTCTGTCTGGAGCATGACTTGCACTCATGTAGCAGTCCCAGAAATGTGGAGTATGTGATTGCCTTGCATGCCACAATGAGGTCAATCCTGAGGATTTTGCATGAAACTGGGTAGAGGGTTGGTCTTATAGCCTATAGGTGTATGATAGATATTTAGTGGCCTGGTATTCTCTGGTGGGGAACCTCTGTGATGTGACCAGCTTGTGCATGAGCTGTGTGGTGTGAATGATGAACAGAGAATTATGCACATTAATGGTCCTCACTGGGGGGAACATGAAACATCAAGATCAGGGGTGCAACACATGCGGTAATGCCAGTATGTTGCCAATACCCACACACATACTGTGCTGCTAGATGGCGGGGGTATGATATGGGTTTTAACGGTGGATAGTGATGGCAAAAGTGATTGTGCAGGGTCTGTACATAATGGTGGGCAATGTATGCAGTCCTGTGATGTGTACCCCTGTTCAGGTTTTTCAGGTGGGATGTACAGAAGACGGAACCCACTGTTCTAAGAAGCCAAGACTGCTGCATTCATCGATGCCCTGAGACTCCATCACCAGGCACTGTTGGAAAGGAGCCACCAAAACCTGCAACAATGCACTGCCCTGTGGGTAGAACTGGTAGTAACAGTCAATAATGTGGGCCACTGGGACAGGAGCTATGAACAGGTTGACACTGTGCCACAGACCTCATACACAATGCATTGCAAAGGGCTGCAGCTTTGGCCAGCTGTGCTTGCACAGGTAGAAGGCCTGCTACTCAAGCACCACTCTCAGCCACAGAGGAGTCCCTGGCAAACCTCATTTCAGCCACCACCTCCCAGAAAACCATAACTACATATGTCATTGAGGTGGGTGGCACAGATTCCACAGCCGAGGAACTCCCAGATAAGGCCCCAGTGGTCATCACATTAATACTGTAGCATTTATAGGGGCAGCCTCTGCCTACCTGTATGCATATGTCAGGTCAATCTGTATTTGTACATGGTGTTTTGTAATTCCCACATGTGCATACATACTGTGAATGTCAGCAATTTTGGTAGTATCACAGCTTGTAGTGTACATGTTCATAAATGCACATATTATCCGGGACCAATGCCACATGTGTGTGTTGACAATACCTCTCCCCCACAACTCCATATATGGCTGGGGAACATCAACCTCAAGCCGGTGACTGTGGAACTGTCGTGTTGTGACTCACATAAACCTAGGCATGTTAAAGGCAGACAGTTTTCCATGCACACAACTGTTAAGCTTAGCCATATTGCAATATGTGCTTGTTCACTTGTCGTGAGGTTCACTTCATTGCATCACATTGGTCATCACAGGAGCATATTTGCAGGAGCTGTAATATATTGGCATGTAGTTTAATACAGGTGTAGCCACTGTGCTATACAGGGGTACATTAGTATTGTGCACATGGGTGCACTGTGTGTTAGGTGAAGGTCCATCACATACTTCCACTTCTCATATATCTCACAGGTGTATAGTAGCAGCAACATTAACTGGATATAACTGCACTGCATGTTGTTGAGGGCCTGTCTGGGGTATGTCTGTTGTGGTATGATTGTGTGTTGTGCATGGCATCAGTCAGAAGGTGTGGTCTGCATAATGCCTTTGTGGCACCTCACCTGTATGTGTGTGTGAAGTAATTTACTTATGTTGTCTTCCCCTCACAAGTGAATATGGGGGTTAGGGTATCTCTCCCTCACAACCTGATGTCAGTCTCTCATTGGACTCTGATGATGATGGTGGCCATAATGCACACAACTGTTAAGCTTAGCCATATTGCAATATGTGCATGTTCACTTGTGGTGAGGTTCACTGCAGTGCATCAGACTGGTCATCACAGGAGAATATTTGCAGGAGCTGTAACATATTGGCATGTCATTTTGTATAGGTGTAGCCACTGTGCTATACAGGGGTGCATTAGTATTGTGTACATGAGTGCACTGTGTGTTAGGTGAAGGTCCATCACATACTCCCACTTCTCATGTATCTCACAGGTGTATAGTAGCAGCAACATTAACTGGATATAACTGCACTGCATGTTGTTGAGGGCCTGTCCAGAGTGTGTCTGTTGTGGTCTGATTGTGTGCTGTGCATGGCATCAGTCAGAAGATGTGGTCTGCATAATGCCTTTGTGGCACCTCACCTGTGTGTGTGTGTGTGTGTGTGTGTGTGTGTGTGTGTGTGTGTGTGTGTGTGTGTGTGTGTGTGGATCAGCAAACATTATAGTGCAGGAAGTAATTTACTTATGTTGTCTTCCCCTCACAGTTGAATATGGGGGCTGGGGTATCTCTCCCTCACAACCTAATGTCAGTGTCTCATCAGACTCTGATGATGATGGTGGATATAGTGAGGCACAGGTGGGGTTGTTGAGGGCTGAATCTGTACCATTGGTTGACATCCCACTTCCACCCCCAATGTCTCCGCACATGGTCAGTATGCCCACACATACCCATTCCCCAGCAGCCACAGATATTGAACAGTCAGAGGGTGGTGGCATCAAACAGGGTAGTATTGTGACTATGGTATCTGTGACTGTAGACACTAGCCATAGCCAGAGAGCTGGTGAGGTCCCACACAGGCAGATTAACAGGGGTGCTCAAAGGAGGACTTCTGTCCATCCAACTCCTGTCAGAGGTGTCACAGGACATGTTATCCAATGCATATTTTGGTCCTTCATGGATGCACAGACATACACCAGATGGATGCTCAGTGTCACGGATGCAACACTTCCTGGCATGCATGACTCCCTCCACGGCATTGGTGATGCCTTACGACATTACGCTGATGTCATGGATAGATGGCGGGGTGAGACATTGTCAGTCCTTAACCATGCAATGTCTGTGCTTGAGCCTGTGGTGGAGTAGGGTGTTGGACATGTGGACGTAGGTCAACAACATCAGCTGAGAGCCCACATGGCCATGCACGTTCACACTCCTGTAGTGGCAGTACCACCAGCACTACCAAAGGGAGGGTGCTGTCCACACTACAATGTGGCAGGCCATGGGCACGTGGTCCTGGTCGGTCCTGTGAAGGACACGGACCCAGCAGCCAGCAGTCACCATCAAGAAGTGGTACCACATCTGCCCTTGGGCATGGTGATGCCAGTGATACTCCTGGCAGAACTAGTTCCTGTGTTTGTAGCCAGAAACAGTGAACTGTACATCCTGCCATCTACGGTCCATTGCTGTGCAACATACCCTTGTTTAGGGCTAGCATATGGCTTGACTGTGTGCATGCACACATACATGCACACATCACTGTCACATGCAGGTCACCACCAGACACACACAACTCCTCTCCATGGCCCAGCTGAACACCACCTCTCTAGACACACACACATGATGTCAACTGTATGGCACTGCTTAGGCCTTTGGCAACCCCACACCACACCCTGTGCATGTGATGATACCTATGTTGCATCCCTATTATCCATACCATCGATTCAGGGACATGCTAATATGTGTCTGATGCACAGGGTGAATATCATACAGGTAATGGCAGTGTGTAGTGTAGTACTGTTATGCCATGTAAGGTGCTCTCTGCTGGCAATTGTAATGGGTACACATCAAAGTGTATGTACCTTTGTGCCATGCTGCTTTATTACTGTTAGTACGGCTGGCTGACTGTTGTCTCACAGATCTTATTCTGTTTTTGTTCCAGGTGTATGTGTGTGTACATCATGGGGAGCTGCTGCCATTACCAAAGCTTAGTATGGTGGAGTGGAAACACAGAGACCTTTTCATTGCCAATCTATGGCTGTATATGTGCATGTTTACCTAGGTGCATATGTGTGCAACAGTGTGTGAGGGGCAATGGGTGCAGACAGTGTAACCTTGCATGCATACCCCGTGACACAGCAAGCTAGCCTTCATACATGTCACCTGGGTGTTCCATAGGATCACAGGTTCATAGGTACAGAGGAGGTTACTAGAGTACTGGCCCTGGGTCCCTTACAAGCCTAGACATTACTTTATCCCCAACAGAATCATCGATCAGTGCCTGTTGCCCCTGGGACAGATTTTTTTTTCTCATCCACTCCACCATGATGCAGTTGATGCATGGTACTGTGTTTGACATGTTTAGGGAGTGTATTCCTGACACAGGTCAGTGTATAGGAGCCAAACTTGTCTTTCCAGCATTTTTTTTTGCTATCTCATATGAGATTCAGGCCTGTCATGCCAGGAATGTGCACAGAGTTATACTCTCATATATGGGGCAGCGGTTGAAGAGATGAGCACAAGATTGCCATCTAAGTATGCCACAGACACCTGTGCACAACCTGACTGATAACCAGTGGGGCAGTACTGATTACTAGCTGTCTGTGTGGAACAGGTGTTGAGGGCCATGGATGACCTTTGTGGGTGTTAATATAGTCTTTACAGTTTCTGCAGATGTTTGCATAGGAGCATAGCAGACCAGCCATGCTGCTAATGTATTGCTGTACTGACTGAGGACTATTTAGAGGTAATGTCCATCTTTTGTCTGGATACATTCCCTTTAACTATGTGATGAACCACATAGAAGCCTTTTCTGATCACTTCCTCTACTTGTTGCCTGAATGCAACGTTGTCCTGTGTACCCAGGCCTGTCATCAATGTCTGTGTGTTTATGGAGTTGATGCTGATGTGCGAAATAGTGGGGACATGTATTTGCCTTATGGTATGCTGACACTGTTGTCTGCATTCAGCTTGAGGCTCAGACCACTGTATGGCCCATGGTGTTAACAGCAGTTTGTGTCTCAATGACAGACTGCACACTATTTACAGCTGACTCAGCCTTAGGCAGTACCTACATATGTGGGTGATGGCATTTATCATTCATTGGGGGCAGTAGGTATTCACACGGCCTTCACATGTCTACATATTGCAACACACATAGGTGACACAGGTTGTAGTTGCCGCCTTATCAAATGTGGACTGTGGGACATGTCTTGTAGTAACGTGCCAGTTGGCAGGACATACCATACCCACAGCAAGTGCAACACACAGGATTTCCTTTGGTTTGCTAATATGACACCTTCTTTGTGTGACATTACCTTAGCTTATGCTATTTGGTATAACATAAAGGTGCTTCTGATGTGCAATAACTGCTCTATGCAATTAGTAGACAACTTTATGAATTGTTTGTTGTCCTACACTCTGGGGACCTCTGTATTGTTTTAGTTGTTGTCACAAGTCACACCTTGACAAACATGGACTGCAACCTGCATGGTG
Organism: Protopterus annectens; assembly: GCF_019279795.1. Lineage (NCBI taxonomy): Eukaryota > Metazoa > Chordata > Ceratodontiformes > Protopteridae > Protopterus > Protopterus annectens. Next base: position 831,771,480 of record NC_056749.1, read on the forward strand.
GTACAGGTGATGATCAGACCTCTGACCTCTATATATTTCTGCAGAATGCCCTGATGTTTGCCACATATTTTTTCCCCGTTTGTCATAACATTGTGGTTTTCTGACAAACTGGTGGAAAATCATGAAAGACTAACATTACAGATTAATGACAGATGTCACAACACATACCCTTTGGAAAATGTATTCAAATGCACAGCCTGTTCTGGTATCTACTTCCCATGCGTGTCACAGCAATTTGTGAAGGTTGTGCTCAATGTTTGGCCTTTGCCCCACTTTTCCATATGGCTTTAATCAGATGTCTTTATGTGAGGGGTTGAGTGGTATACTGGTGGCCATAACACAGTTAAACTGCTGCAAGGGGATATACACACACACACACACACACACACTCATGACCTTCACTTGTTGACAGTAGAACCTCTACCTGCCTAGTTTTACATACAATAGTGCTATATACATAACACAAGCAAGAGCTACTATAGTGTTGCAGTGTCTGACACTACTATTCAGGTGAGTGACAATTGCAGGGGCTGTTAGACTTGCCAATGGGGGGGCTAATAGGCCCTTAACATGTTAGAACCATCTCAAACACACATACACTGCTGCATGGTGACATGCATTGAAACACACATGCACATAGAATTGACACTTTTCAGATTAGAACACCTGCCTATCTTGTTATGTACAATACAAACCAACATGACTATTGCATGCACCACAGTATCTTTGTGTTAGAAAATGTGTAACTGTACTTCTAAGGTGGATGACATCTGTAGGGGCCCTGAGTAGTTTGGCAATAGGGTAGATAGGGTGTAACTGGCACACAAAATGGTATAACCATTGCATATACACAGGCAAGACAACCAAAGGGGATATGCATACAGAAACACATACACTCACATAGTTGGCAACAGTCAGATTAGAATGCCTTCATGAATGGTGGGATAAACCCCCCAAAATAGGGACACTTCTCACATATTGCTCTTACAAACCTAGACAAGTGATAGGGTAACAGGTTTTGCATCAGCTTGATGTTTCAGATGGGTATGACATCTGAAGCTGACATGTCTGTCATTATTTGTGATGACAACTCTCACATTTGCCAATGATTTGACATAAAACACCATTGTTACGAGACACAGCCCACATATATGTTGCAAACATTTGGACATTCTGCATACATTTGTACAGGTGAGTGATATGGCCTGTAGAGTTTAAAATGGTGCACCTAAGGTGGATGACATCAACAGGCCCTTTAAAGTAATGCCATGGGGAGGGGGTCAACAGGCCTTAAAATGGTCTAATCAACACACATGACAGCCACAGGAGATATGCTACACACACAAACACACACACACACACACACACACACACACACACACACACATATATATATATATATATATATATATATATATATATATATACATATATAGTACTACAGTTGGCTGCATTGAGATTTAAACCCCTACCTACCTAGTTGCATGTATTATACTGCTACCTACTTATTGCGTGTGACATGGAGTTTATATACCTAGAAAATATTCAACAGTGGATCTAAGGTGGATGACATGAACAGGCCCTGTAAAGTAATGCAATGGGGGGTCACCAGGGTGAAACAGGCCTCAAAATGGTAAAACCAATACACACACAAAACATGCTTCTCACACACACACACACACACACACACACACACACACACACACACACACACACACACACACACACACACACACACACACACACACACACACACACACACACACACACACACACACACACACACACACACACACACACAGTATCACAGTATCACAGTTGCCAGTACTGAGATTAGAATGCCTACCTAGTTTTCTGTTCTACAGTGCTACATTGTTATCGCTTGTGCCATGGAGATTATATACTTACAGATTGTCCACTGGTGATTCTAAGGTGAATAACATCAGTAGGCCTTGTAAAGTAGGGAAATGGGAAGTTTATTGGGTGGAGCAGGCCTCAAAATGTTTTAAACTAGAAACACACACAAACACAGTTGCCAGTACTGAGATTAAAACCTCTACCTATTTAGTTAAATGTACTATACTGCTACATACTTATCACATGTGCCACAGAGCTTATAGGCTAAAGAGTGTCCAAAGGCAGTTCTAAGGTGAATGACATCAGCAGGCCTTGTAAAGTAGGGCAGTGGGGGGGGGGGTTAAGCATTTTAACCCTGGAAGAAGTTGACAATTGTGCAGTCAAAGAAACCTGGTTTAAAGCTGTGGAGAGCACCCCAGCCATACCAGGATACTCATTCTATCATTCATTAAGACACCAAACCATGGGCAGCAAAACAAAAGGAGGTGGAGTTGTGATATATATATATATATATATATATATATATATATATATAAAAGACATACACCCCTCTAGGCTGGTCAAACAGTATGATGCACAGGAAACACTCGAGGTGCAGTAAACAATTGACAAGACCCCTATTCAAATCATAGCTAGTTACAGGCCTCCAACTTTGACTCAAGATGCCCACTCCTCCTATCTAGACCTCTTCGAATCTATCAAGTTTCAAACCTTTACCCTGATCCTGGGAGACTTTAACTATCCATCCATAGATTGGTAGAAATACTCTTGCCAAAACACAAATGTCCTAAGATTCCTTGATTTCATCAATGCAAATTCCTTGGACCAGTTGCTTGACATCCCCACAAGAGGTAAAAATATCTTGGACTTGGTATTAACCAACATGAGTAACCATTGCAGCATCCATACAGTGTCAGCATCCCTAGAAAGATCCAACCACAAAGCAATCACTTTCAAAGTTATCATCTCCCCTGATCCCCCCCTAGCTAGGGTCACACAAAAAACTTCTCCAAAGCTAATTACAACCTCCTTAGAGAAGGTATAAACAGCTTCACAGCCCTTTCCCCCTCTATTGGAACAGGCATATATGTCCAAACCTACAACAAAGTACTATATGAGTATTTAGATAGCTACATGGAATCAGAAGTAACAGACAGGACAAAATCCTCCTCCTCAAGGAAGAGTAAACATGTCTGGTGGACATCTACAATAAATAAACTCTATAATGAAAGAAAGAAATTGCTGTCTAGGACCAAGAAGGAGTAGGTGTCTAATTGGAAGCATTCTCTCCTTAGCCTGAACAAGCAAATACGAGCACTAGTGAAATCCTCCAAAGCAAACTTTGAGTCCAAACTGGCTGCCTCTACTAATGACAGCCATAAGGCTTGCTTTACATATGTCCATAATCTCAAGTGAAGCACCCTGATCTGCTCAGAACTGGTGATCAATGACTCCAAATACACAAACTCTGTAGATATAGCCAATCTGATGGCAGACAGGTTCCATTAAGACTTCACTCCTCTGTCCCCACTCATCAGTAAAACAGGACATCCCCAGTACCTGCCCCTTCCCTTTATCTCTAGGGAGCAAGGCATCACTACCCTCACAAAGGCAAAAAATACAACCTCCATGGGACCCAATAACATCCCAGGCTGCATCCTACATGAACTCAGGCAGGAACTTGCAGTACCATTAGGCACCCTATTCAACCAAAGCCTGAGTACTGGCTTCATCCCAGCCAAGTGGAGGACAGCTACTGTCATCCCTTTGTACAAGGGTGGAGCATCCAACAATCCAGGAAATTATAGACCCATCATAAGGGATATGTTAGTACATGCTAGATTTTCTATGCCTAACTTGAGTTTAGGTGTGAATCCTACTACTGTAGGTATTTATTCTTGTGGTAGATATGTAACATGCCAATATGTTAGCAGAACATTTAAATGTATTAATGGGCTGCCTTTTCAGTCTAATGCTATGTTTTCCTGTAATACAGAAGGCATTATATATGCACTTAAATGTCCTTGTGGCATGTTCTATATAGGCAAAAACAAGAGAGTTTTTAAGACTAGAATTCAGGAACATGTCAGGGACATTAAAAATGCAAAATTAGAGAGCCCTTTTACTATGCATTTAAAAAAAATCATAATGGTAATCATATGGCTTTGTTAGGCACAGTTTTGGAACATATCCCTATTAATAAATATGGTGCTGATCTTAAGAAAAAACTTTTGTATAAGGAAACACTCTTTATACTGAAATATGGTACATTAGCCCCTGGTGGCATTAATGCAGAATGCAATTGGAAGGTTCTTATTTAGTCATGTCTTGTGATTTTAAAATTGTTTAATTGTTTAATTGACTTTATTATATAAGCTTGTGCTTTAGTTTTTATTTTGTATTTTCCTTGGAAGGCTATTGCCGAGGTTCTAGAAGTTTTATTAAATTTTGCTTGAGTGAGGGAGCCTGGTTTCTTCAGTTGTGTATAATTATAGACCCATCGGCCTAACTAGCTTGATATGCAAGGCCATGGAGTGGATTATCATGGACCTCATTAACAAGGACATTGGCAACTTCCAGACACTTGATCCCACACAGTTTGATTTTGTCGCGGGGAGGTCATGCCTGTTAAATTTGGTCAACTTCTTTGAGGCAGTCACCAAGGCCATAGACAAGGGGAAGATGGTGCATACTGCCTACCTTGATCTGACCAAGGCCTTCAATACTATTCCTCACTCAGGTATAATAGATAAACTCTCTCAACTAAGCATTCATCAATATGTTACCAGATGGGTAGCAATCTGGCTAACTCAAAGAACCCACCTAGTCAAAATTTGGGAAGCTACCTCAAGTAGTTGACCCGTAACAAGTGATGTACCCCAGGGATTGGTCTTGGAGTCTCTGATGTTTGAGATATACCTCTCAGAGGTGCAGGCCTAATCTAGTGGACTTTGGCTGACCCAGTTTGCAGATGACTGCAGGCTGGGTGCTGTCATCAATTCCCCTAGTGATGTGGGCATCCTCCAAGAGGGTCTCACCCACCAAATGACTGGCACCAGAAACATGGCCACAAACTGAATGCCAAAACATGCTACATCTTCCCTTTTGGGAAGAATGATGTCCCCACAAATTATCACATTGATAATAAGACACTAAGCATGCAATCAGTTGGGAGGGAGTTGGCCACCAAGGTGGATAGTAAACTGACTTTCGACCACCATATTGCCTCCATTGTATGGAAGGCTTTCTACATGGCTCACCTCATTTGCAAGGGTATATCATCCAGGGACAAGGTGGTCATAACATCCCTATATTCTTTACTTATAAGACCCATTATTGAGTACAGTGACCCTTTTGGCATATACCTCAAAAGGCACATGCAGCAGCTGGGGAGACCACAGAGGTTTCTCACCCAGAGAACCTAGGGCCTGAAACATTTACCCTACACAGAGATCCTAAAAGCCCTGTCCCTCTACTCAGTATCCTACTGACTCCTCAGAGGTGACTTCTGTCTGGCATACAAAGCAATCTCAGATCCCACCCTGAGGGGACTGCTGCATATCCACAAGTCAAGCTCCATTCGAGTAACCAACATGCGTGACCTCAACTTGGTGTGTGACATCAATAGGACTTTGTGGTACAGATTTGTGTCCCAGAGACTCCCCATTTTGTGGAATAGACTCCCTCTCCATGTAACACAGAGTACCTCAAACCTTTTTAAGAGCAACCTGGACAACTGGATGGGGAACAGAAAATACACCCCTTGTATTCCACCTGTGTCCCTGCTGGATAGTGGCATAGGGTGCTGACTTGTTGGAATATGGGCTAAATTCTTGGCTAGGCCTGTAAGGGCCTCAGGGCCAATAGCCTAGTAACTTCCTATGATCCTACAGGGTGGAACAGGCCTCAAAAATATATTACTGTTACACCAAGGAAATACATACAGCCACAAGGGAATATATTAATATATACACACATAAACACACACTTGCCATTGCTTGGATTAGAACCCTTACCTATCTAGTTGTATGTACTATTAGGGCTAGGCACTTATCGCATATACCATGGAGATTACATACTTGGAAATTGGCCAGCGATGTTTCTAAGGTGGATGACATCACCAGTCCCTGTAAAGTAAGACAATGGTGGATTTACAGGGTGAAACAGGCCTCAAAATGTATTACCATTACACACACATAAGCAGAAAATACACACATCCACAACACACACAATGGCTGATGTGGGACCACAACCCTTACCTCCTATTACACAATGGGGCTGACCATGGTATTTGCACATGCCACTGGTTACACTTGGTGTACTTCTGGCTGCAGTATTACATAATTCTATGGCTTCCAGAGTCTCTCTCTGTCTGTCTGTCTTTCTCTGTCTCTCTCTCTCTCTCTCTTCCCTTGTCGCCACCTCTCTATTAATGGTATTTGTATATGTTACCCATATATTGTATGTATATCAGATTCAGCAGATCCAGATATATCCTATATGTACCACACTCAGATAGATGGCATTAATCATGTCCAATGAAGGTGGGGAGAGCCAGTTCTTGTGTGCATATCTCTGCCTGCACAGGTATATATGGACATCCAGGTTCTATAGACGGATGTGTGTTCAGACATGAGCTGAAAAAAGCTAAAGGAGCATGGCCAGTATGAGTATCAGTAGTAACACTGGAGCTCCAGTTCAGACCAACCTGTACTCCAGTCTGGGTTTTGTGTGCTAGAGCCGATTGGTTGATGCAGCTGTGAATAGTGGTCAGTCACCTGATGTACTGTCTGAGGGATCTCCTGGCTGTGTGTTATCCTTTTTAACTGAGTAATTTCTAGGGTGGGTACAGCGTTTAGTGTACTGAGCAGTGTTTTACATGATATGTGTGGTACATTTTACACAGCACTGTGATTTCCTGGTATGTCAGTGGCAGATCTGTGTAGGTTAATGTGAGGACCCACTGATAGACATTTTTGTACTGACTCCATACACTATAGGGAACCCATACTAGTGCACAAATTGTTCTAGTGTGCACATTGCACATTTGTCTGGCCAGTGATTCCTCCTTCCCCTTATATGTGGGGCTTTGCACTGCTCTGCTCCAGTTGCAGGCTTTATCCACAGTTGCTGCTTTTATGTAGCTGTAGTTGTGATGTGAGTGGGCGTAGACATTATAACACCACACACAAGGTTACTGGGTTCAGACATATGACTGCTGCTGTTCAGCAGGTTGTCCAGCATTGTGCCCCATACATCTGCCCTGGTCCTCAGACAGTTTGTGTTGCACTGTTATTATAAGGCTACAGTTGGCCATTGCTCTCTACCTGTTATAGCCAGACATCTGGGCAGGGCCATATATAACAGTCAGACACACAGGCTCAAACATGGGTACAGGATCTTAATATTGCTCTTCCACACTTAGACATTTGGTAGAATGGGTTCGTATTAGCATGCATTTTCATATGGTTATGGAGTCTGGATCTCAACTGTGTCATTGATGTTTTCCCATCAACCTTTATTGGTTTGCCAATAGTTTGCCAGACAAATGCAATGTTACGATAAACAGAAGAGATATATAAGGCATTTGTGTAGATGTTCTGTAAAAGCCTGTCAGTCATGGGGTATGCATAGTGCCCACTGACTTGTTGTCAGTACTGACAGAGTTACATGGCAGCCTTTATATCAGGGCGCAATATTGACTTGTCCCAACCTGCTGTTCCAGTATGCATCTTCTAGGTTAGTCAGGGCTGTGTACTATCCATATCTGTGGCCCCCTGTCATTCCATTGTCAAGCGGTCCTGCAATAACAAATAGTGACATCTGGAGAGTCTGTGGAACTTCTACTGTAGGTGTAGCTGACATGCAAAATAGTGGGGGATGGTCAGGCTCAAGCCATGGACCATGTCAACCTGGGTAATGCACTTAGACCACTAAGCCACAGCATTCACCTACTGTTTGACTATATTACCACACACATACATGGCACTTTGAGCCCTACATGTTGTGGAATTGGAACATGTTAGCAAGTTGATTGAGACAGCCCAGGGAATGTGTGGTCTGCTGCTATTCCTTACAAACATAGATGTTATAGCAGTTGTATGGGAACATGGGTGTGTCGGGGTAGAGGCCCATACCGACAAATGTACAGATTTCCCCAGAATGTCCAGATGTTTGACTCCTATTTTGGGCCCATTTGTAATACAAGTGTGGTTTTCTGGGACATTAATGGCATATCAATAAAGATTGAAGTCAGATACTAATGACATACATTTGAGTTTCAGACTTCATAATCAACCTTCTTGCTAGTGTAAACACTATTATTCTATCCACTTTCTAAGTTTGTAGGAGCACTGCTTAAAACATGTCCCTGTGTTTGGGTCTTTGCCCCACATTTTTTTGTCCTTCTCTAGATGTCTTGCTCTAAGAGGTTGAAAGGTATGTAGGGGACTCCAACACTGACATGTATGCATTGTCCTATGTGCCCACTATTTGTAGGTCCTCACATAGTGCAGTCAGTTTATGTGGCTTGGGGCCTACTGCATATTCTGGGGCAGACAGTATTTGGCAGGAGGTTTCTGTTGTCCTACATATCGGCCAATTGTCTGCTGCTATCCCAGTATCCAATACCATAGATAATGCTACCACAGTCTACTACCCCATTCAGTTATTGTTAAGAAGAGTGACTTACCTTTTGCCTGCAGCAGTTAAGGGACAGTGATTGAGGGCTGACTCTGTCAGATGCACGCAGTACACAGCCTATACATGGTAAGGTATAAGTAGTGGGTTGTGTCTGGCATCCATTTTACCATGTGAGCCGAAGTGAGGTGTCAGTCTCTGGAACCCTAGGTTGTCAGTGCATGTGCTATGCAATGCCTCTATGCTAAGGCTAGGGCATACTCTGCATGCTTATGCCTGCTTACAGGAACAGGCTCAGAGGGTTCCTCTCTGAGCCGCCCTGTGTCTCTGGGGACCTTGGCAATGGCTAGGGGCTGTGTTTCCCTTGTCTGTGCTGTTCCTGCCACAGCTGTTTCCACAGGATCATATTGTGTAACATGCACATACTATGAATATGTGTGCACATGTGGCTGGAGAGTACTGCAGGGCTCCATCTGATATGTCTAGATAACAGAACCATGACTTCAACAGCCCAACACACACTCTGTGATGTTCCTAGTTTGTACGGGTGCCTCATGATGGTGTTATTCAGTTAGTGTGAGTGCATTTCTGATGGGCATCAGAAACGTGAACGTAATCACGGACCTCAAACTTTTTACTAGAGCAATAACACTGAAAATGTTATTTGGTAATAAGAGTGTTGTTAATTTAGGGTGTAGGAAAAGAAGTGTTTTTATACCCAGTAACATACCAGTACTGCTAGCATTTCAGAATTTGTGCGAACAGGAAATTAGAGAGGTATATGATGAAGCTTATAAACATAAGGACATAACAGTAAACAGAAGTTTTAATCTAACCAGAGAAGAGCATGAAGCCATGCAAACATTGATAAAACATGGCGAGCTCATAATTAAACCAGCAGATAAGGGCAACGTAACAGTACTAATGAACAAAGATAAATATTTAGATTTAATGAATGATTTACTACAGGATGTGACAGCCTTTAAAACAATAAATCAAGAAGATGTACGAAAAAGCATTAGTATTATCAATATGGCCATTTATGACTTGCAACTACAGGAAGATATAGACCTGGATCTATTTAATTTCCTGACAGTACCCTGTCCTATCATACCGATATTATACGGAGTCCCGAAGATACATAAATCCATAATGAATCCACCTATGAGACCCATAGTCTCAGGTGCTGGTTGGGTCACGGAACCCGTATCCATCTACTTACAACAACAACTTTATCCCTACATGAAAGACTGCAGTACAGTACTAAGGGACACGACTGATTTTCTGTTAAAATTAAGAAATTGGCAACGAACTGCAGAAATACAACAGATAATACATAAGGATATAATATTGGTAACATTAGATATCACCTCCCTCTTTACAGTAATACCAAATGATTATGGTATTGACTCCATAAGGGAGTTCCTAGTAGAACATACACCATACGTAGCACGTAAAATAGAAACATTATGTGCCCTATTAGAATTGGTTTTAACTAACAATATATTTATGTTTAACCAACAGCTATACCTACAAACATCAGGCGTAGCAATGGGCACTTCCATAGCGAACACCTATGCGAATTTGGTGCTATATGTATGGGAACAAAAGTTTATGTTGAATAAAGACAATAATTACGCTAATAACTTACTATTCTATCAGAGATTCGTTGATGATTGTATTTTATTATGGAAGGGTACGGAACAGCAATTAGGTTCCTTTTTGGAATATCTAAACACAACAACGAACTTCTTAAAATTTAAGATGCAGCATGCAAGGGATAAAATAGTATTCTTAGACATTATGCTGGAAAAAACTCCAACTTCGTTTGAAACAAGCATATATTACAAAGAAGTCCATTCTGGACGTTACCTAAATTATACTAGCATGCATGCGCCTCATATATTTAGGAGTATAGTAGGGTCTCAACTTAGTAGAGTAAGTAGATTAAATACTAATGAAGCAATATTCAAAATACAACTTGATAATACAATACAGGAGTTGATAACAAGTGGTTACAACAATAGGTTGATTTTGGAAGAAAAAAAGAAAATTCAAACCCAGAGATCTACTATATTAAAACCTATATATCTAGGGGGTAACGTACATAACAGGATGAGAGAGTATGATAATAAGGTGAGGTTCATTACTTCCTTTAATTGCAATACACATAGAATACAAAGCATAGTAGAGAAGAATTGGCTTATACTGATGGCATGTGATCAAATTAAAAAGATAGTAGACACGAAACCATACTTTGGTTTTAGAAATATGAGAACTATTAAGCAGAGATTATGTTACAAAGAATTCAATGCATATATACCTAGGAATGTTACCGCGTCGGGGACGCTTAAATGTTATAACTGTACATGCTGTGGAGATATTTATGAAGGGATGAGTCATAAGTTTAAACATCCCTTAACAAAGAGATGTTATTATTTTAACATTAAAGCTACTTGTAATACCACAGCAGTTGTGTATATGGCTACATGCTCCATGTGTTCTGCATTCTATATAGGCAAAACTATAAGGAAATTAAAGAATCGAATAATTGAGCACAAATCTGAAATAAATAGAGCAGTAAATACGAATTCACTATACAAACATATAGCAGAACATGGAGCACAACATAGCTTCAAATTTAGGGTTATACACATAGTGGAAAAAACAGAGAGGGGTGGGGACCTTAATAACAAATTGGAATTAAAAGAATATGAATGGATAACTAGATTACAAGCGGATAAAACACCAGGCATTAATGATATCATTACACTAAAACCTGTATTAAAATTCTTACAGCAGAGTAAACTAAAATGATTCGTAATTTTTATGACATGTTTAAATGTTTCAAATTCTGTTTTAAATTTTGTTATAATGTTGAATGTAATAATCACATGACTTTTGGCTGCAAGCCATGTGATTCAGACCCATACTATATATTTGATGTGATTTTAGAACTAAAATGTATGCACTGAAGAAGGGTTTTTAACCTGAAAGCTTTGCCGTGTTTTATAAACAGTTTATCTTCCAGTTTATGTGTTTTTGAAAGCTATGATGCATGCCAGATGTGGGAGTCGTGATAACTGCCAGGGCTGCCAGCACACACATTCATGATAATTCCCTGGGCATTGCACATGACCTGGCAGTTGATGGAGTGATACCCCTTGCGGCTGATATAGACTCTACCCTCCTTACCGGGTGGTGTCTTGATGTGTACACGAGTGCAGTCTATGGCACCCAGTACCTCTGGGTAGTGTGCTACATGCTAGAAGAGATGCATATTGCTGGTCCTCTCCTCAGGGGTGTTGGGGAAATAAATGTGCACACTGGCATGTGTTAGCATGGCATCCAGGAACTGGTGGAGTACCCTGGATGCAGATGTCTGTGAGACCCCCATGATGTCCCCAGTAGGTCTTTAGAAAGTACCTCTAGCTAGTATTCTTAAGGCTATACATACCTTTGTTTCCACTAGGATGGGTTCCCCTCTGTTGGCTCTGGGTCTGAGGCGAGGGTGGCAGAGCTTGGTGAGTTGCTGTAGTATGTCTCTGTCCAACCTGTAGTGATCTACTATCTCCAGCTCATGTAGCCCCTGAAAGGTTACCTTGGGTCTGAACACTCATCTCCTCCTCAGTCTGGGCCAGATTCAGTATCATCCTGATTAGCGGCCTCAGTCTGTAGCATGTACAGATGTAGCAAAGCAGCAGCAGCCCATATCATTTTGTCAGTTAAAATTCCCAAGTCTGTACTCCAATGGTGCAGAGTATGTGGGAAAAATCAGACTGAAGGGTGTGTGCATACTTTATACTAGTGTGCTGCAGATGCAGCCTGTGTGATTGGCTGATTATGATCAGCTGCAGGGCTTTTCAGTGAGGGATTTCAAAGGGCTAGTGTCAGTGGAACTGGGCTTATCAGTCAGTTAGACTTGATTGGCTTTCCCAGGCTGTTTCCTTTTTTTTTCTTCACCTGTTAAGCCCCGTGGCACTCTGCACAAACCTGTGGAGCTAGTATAAAAATTGCTTAGAAGAATGCAGCCTTCCCTGGACATGAGCATGCTTAGCTCTGCTTTAACCAGCTAAAACATGCCCCATGGGGCTAAGCTGAGCTTAGCATCCTCAGACACTCTCCCCTACTTAGCTGTGCTTAGCTGAGTGCAAACCAGTGCCGCTAAGCTCCAATCAGCTTAAAGAAGTCATGACACACCCCCTTTTGATCTTAGGTATCTGTTCTGCCTACTACAACACCTACAGACATTGTGGCCCTTTTTGCTATATTGCTATTCAATAAACCTGGTTCATTTACATACACCTAATTGTGTATACCCTAGATACAGCACCACCACCAAGCCCTATCTCCTTAGCTACCAGTATAACCTACCATTGCATGACTCTTATGCTGGACAGTATAATGCAATTACTTTGCCTACCTTCAATGTAACGTTTTACACATATTAAATTTATTTTTTTGCAAAAACGGCATGTTTGCGTGCCGCAGAGCTCCGCTTAAATGTGGGATATGTTTTTTAAAAAAAGTTTAATTTTTCATATGTTGCATCACTTTTACATGTCAATGAACATAGTTTTGGCCATTTGCATGACTACTGCACCTAATTCATGCTTTTATTTGAGTTGTCACAGCCCCTGTTTTATTTTTACATTCCGGTACATGGTTAGTAACCGTGTACAGTTTTTCTGCAGGCATGGCACCTACACGGCTGTCTTTCTGCTTCCTGGATCACAAAATCACCTCATTTGCATGTTTTTCACCAGCAGATGAGGTGATTTACATTCCACGATTGCTGTCTGCACCATGTCTGCACGCTCGTGTTTCCTGGATTGCTTGGTGACCATGTTCCATGTTCAAGCCTTACCACTATTCCTACACAGAGAATCGCTCTGTGCAGGCTTTATTGAACTACCCCATTATTTTTCCTACTGTAATAAACTTTCTTGTATTTACTTACTTACACTGCTCAGTTATGAAGTGAATGATTGTAATAAGCAGATCATGCTATGTGCTGTAAGAAGTAAATGAAAGTCAGTTCAGTTGTTGCTTGTGCTGGAGGTCTTGTGTATAGACAAGGCACTAAATAAAATACTGTGTAATTAATCATTTTGGGTCAGCACTGAGTGTTACTGGATTATTTGTTGGTATTCAAAGTACCAGATATTTGACTTTGTCGATTGCTTTTTGTAGAATGTTCTGAGTGGTAAATTCTAATTTCATGGGTATCCAGGATCATATTATAGGAGAAACAGCGTACATTGTTAGAGAAGAAGTAGAGAATAACCCAGGTAAATTAAAGTCAAAGCAGAATGAACTACCTGCTGGGCTGACATAACTTTTCATGCAATTATCACAATGTGTGATATAGGATAGTAAAAAAAAAAAATGGAAAAATCTAACATAACGTTGAAATTACAGGGGACACAGGGCAATTGTTCAGTAAAAAATCAGAGATACAAGGACATAATGCAGAAATATTGTAAATCAATTAGGTTTATTAAGATATTAGATGCAATGCAGAGATTGCAGATGCCAGCTACTACAGCAGGTACAGGTACCATATACAAACAAATGTGGGATTTCAAAAATAAATTCTTTAATATAAATACCTTCAAATGGATTAGGTTTTCTTTAGGGAAAAGATAAAGCAATAGACAGTGTTGAAGGGGCTCAGAATTTACAAGTATTCAAATGTATTTGTGAAGGATGTACCATTGTATTATGAATTTAATTCATTTTTCACAGGATTGTTTGTTTGTGTCTTTTGGCTTTTCCCGGTTAGGGGTCACCACAGCAGAACTCTGGTCCGCTAATGATTGGCAGTAGAGTTTTTATGTGCTGGCTTGCCGGGCCTAACGCACAACCTTCAACGAAGAAACGCCCATTCACGCATGTCGCCACACAGAAGACGCTCTAACTGAGAACCGAACGGGCAACGTCTAACTGTGAGGCGACGACACTACTGCAGCACCACCACTGCAGTACTCAGATATATAATGAATTTATGGAGATTCTCATTAAACATAACACCAGACTTATAGAGAACATCTGGAAATAATTTGGAGAGGATAAACAGTAATATTATCAATTATTTGGTATTTCCAACATTTGATATGGAATATGAAATGATTTTCAACAAAATAGATGAGCACATTAACTCTAGTAAGAAACATAAAATCAAAACATTACATATGGATAAGCAACAATATACCAGAAAGCTCCCCTTTTAAAGGTAAATCAACTGTTACTAAGAATATGAATCATCCGGGGTACATGAATGGGAAGAGAAATGCATTAGAACTTGAAGCCAGTAAAAACAAAAATAAAATGACGCCCCTGGATGCATTGGATAATTTTGATGTGGAGGATTCACAACATGATTTTTGGTGGTGCTATAACTGCAGAGGTCCAAGAGACTGGCACATAAAAGGAGTCATCAGCAGGATTATCTGTCAAATTATTTGAAGCCTAAGAGCAAACAAAAGAAACAATGTGCCAAAATTTATTGGTAATGACTAATAAGTGTGATGAGACCTTACCAGGGATGTCAAGAGGCATACTCACTGTATGTACTTCAGTACAGTGTTTGTGTTGACGGGGTAACACAAGGCAGGCACTACGATCAAGGGGGAAAAGCAAAAAAGGTGCCTTCTCCTTTAAGGAAATGCATGCATGCATCGCATGCACTCTAACGTGGATGTAAACCTTTTTCACACTGTTGCATGCAATTTAAAATAGCCATTCCATTTGAGACTGAGAGACAAGGTAAGTAAGTAAATTGTGTGTGTGTTTTGAGAGGGAGACCTACCTATATACGTTACAGTTACTGACTTTTCTCAATCCCATTATACAGTGTCATGTGTATATGTGTGTATTAACAGAAAATCAAGGTCACGAGAGCTTGAAAAACATGGACAGGGTTCAACAAATTTGTGAAGTTCTGTGAAGCACATTAATTGCCTTACAAGGAAGGTATATGCCAGGTCAGATCAGGAAGAAGAATGAGACAGGCTGTGTACTAACTATGCAAGCGTACTGATATACAGGGCAGAATGCACTCTGGCAGACATGGTGTGTTACCTTCTGATAAGATACCAAGAGTGGAACCATATACAGTTACTAACAATGCAAGCGTACTGATATACAGGGCAGAATGCACTCTGGCAGACATGGTGTGTTACCTTCTGATAAGGTACCAAGAGTGGAACCATATACAGTTACTAACAATGCAAGTGTACTGATATACAGGGCAGAATGCACTCTGGCAGACATGGTGTGTTACCTTCTGATAAGATACCAAGAGTGGAACCATATACAGTTACTAACAATGCAAGTGTACTGATATACAGGGCAGAATGTACTCTGGCAGACATGGTGTGTTACCTTCTGATAAGATACCAAGAGTGGAACCATATACAGTTACTAACAATGCAAGCGTACTGATATACAGGGCAGAATGCACTCTGGCAGACATGGTGTGTTACCTTCTGATAAGATACCAAGAGTGGAACCATATACAGTTACTAACAATGCAAGTGTACTGATATTCAGGGCAGAATGCACTCTGGCAGACATGGTGTGTTACCTTCTGATAAGATACCAAGAGTGGAACCATATACAGTTACTAACAATGCAAGCGTACTGATATACAGGGCAGAATGCACTCTGGCAGACATGGTGTGTTACCTTCTGATAAGATACCAAGAGTGGAACCATATACAGTTACTAACAATGCAAGCGTACTGATATACAGGGCAGAATGCACTCTGGCAGACATGGTGTGTTACCTTCTGATAAGGTACCAAGAGTGGAACCATATACAGTCACTGCTGAACAGTTGGTAATCCAACTGGTAATGCCAAATGTTGCACAATAGTTTAGTAGGTCAGTGATGCACTTTCTGCAAGAGAGACAATTAGTGACTTTCAAATAAGAATGTTACTCAGACGTTCAGAAGTCTGGAGTCCCAGAGATTAGGTCAAATAACAGAAGACTGTTTTTCAGTAGAATGCAATGAGGCAGGAGCCTCTGATGCTAAGCTGCATACTATAGGATAGGGTACATGTAGTTTTTCCCACTTTGTCTTGCTGCAGTAAGAAGTCAGTATACTATACTGGAAATGGCTCTCCTAATGGAAGGTTCTGGATGGCTGAATATGACACATAATAGGATTCAGTAGCTATTGAAGAATGCAAAGATTTTTGTGAATCCTTATATTGCAGTGCAAAATTGTCAGCAAAGCCATAACCATACCAAGTGGGATCTTCAGACTCTGTAGTTGGAAGGATGATGGGCACATACTCATTGTCTTCATACAGCACTTTATCCTTGTCAGTGTTTCTCCTGATATTAATCTCACTCACACATAAGTTCTTACTTGAGTACTGTGTGCACATTTATGTGACCCTTTAAAGATTCAGTATGACAGACTATAGAGTATCGCTGCATATTTTTGAAGCAAGAGGCATCAATTCTTGTCTGATTCATGACCCAGGTATTCTGTGTGACATAGCCATTCTGTTTGAGACTGAGAGAGAAGGAAAGTAAGTAAAGTGTGTGTGTGTGTGTGTGTGTGTGTGTGTGTGTGTGTGTGTGTGTGTGTGTGTGTGTGTGTGTGTGTGTGTGTGTGTGTGAGAGAGAGAGAGTAAGTGGTGTGTATGTACATATGTAATTTACACCAGTGGTTGTGTTAATTTCTGAATGAGAGAGAAAGTGTGTGTGTATGTATGAATTCATGTGTATGTAGTTTGAACTAGCTGTTCTGTTTTGTATGAGAAATAAAGTGCATATGTGTGTGTGTGTGTGTTAGTTACTGTGTTAAAGAGTAGGTGTGTGTGTGTGTGTGTGTGTGTGTGTGTGTGTGTGTGTGTGTGTGTGTGTGTGTGTGTGTGTATGTGTATGGAATGTAAACTTGCTGTTTGTTGATGTATGAAGGAGAGGGTGAGTGTATTGTTATGTGTGAGAAGGTAGGTAGGGTGTGTGTGTGTGTTTAGCATACCTCTCAGCTCTGCAGATTTAGCCTCATAGTTTTGGTCTGGTTCTCATAAAATGTGTTTTTCTGGCAAATCATGGACGACTGAAGTCATTAAATAATGACAAATATAGCCATATCCTTCAGAAAATACATTCTAACACAAATCCTGTTATTCTAGCAACTTTCTAAGTTTAAAAGAATAATATTTAAAATCTATCCCTATCATACCTCTCAATTGTTCAGATTTTTGTAGCATGTCTAGATTTTTGCCTCATATTTTGTTCCATTTCTCCTAAAATTGGTGGTTTTGCAAATTACTGGCTAAAAATTGAGGACTGAAGTAAGAAAATAATGGCAGACATTTGAGTTTCATACTCCATAGCCTTCCAAGAATTCATGTTCATGCAAAACCTATAATTATATCAACTTTCTAAGTCTGTAAGGGCGATATTTAAAAACTTTCACTATTTTGGGGCCTTTGTTCCCCCATTACTATTGGCTTTGTCCAGGTTTCTTGCTTGAAGTGGTTGAGAGGCATGATCCCTATTTTGGGCTATTGTATCTCCATTATTTCAGGATTTGTCCAGATTTCTTGCACTAAGAGATTGAAACATATCTATACCTGTCAACCAGCCAGATTTTTGCAGAATGTCCTGATTTATATTTGTGGTTTTCTGGCAAACCACTGAGGATTTAAATAACTAAATGTCATGCATTTGAGGTTTAGACTTCATTTATTTAGAAAATGCATGGTAAGGCATATACTGTTATTCTAGCAACTTTTAAAATCTGTTCCTATTTTGGGGCCTTTGTCCCCCCATTATATTAGGCTTTGCCCAAATTTCTCATGCTAAGAGGTTGAGAGGTATGGAAGTATGGTATGTAATGCTCTAGTTAAGGGGGAGGGCAGGTTAGTCAATTAACTTGACCAGGCTTGACCCTGTAACTTGGTTACATTAGACAAGAGCCTGAATCCTCTATACCAACTACTAGACTGCCAACGGAATTGTGAGTTTGGGTTTCAGTACATTTTCATGGTATTATGGGTTTCAGTGCATTTTCAAGGGACTGAGTTTCATTTCATTTTCATGGAGTTATGAGTTTCAAAGGAAGATAAGTCTACTGTTGCTCATGCTGTCTGTTTTCAATGTGCAACTAACTGTTTTTTTTTTTTATCAAATGGCAGTCAGTATTTGTGTTGTACAATTTGAAAGCAGTGTTAGTAGCATATTTTTGCCTTTGGTGCAGAAGGCTGTGGATTCTACTCCCACACCATGTAGATGGAGTGCTGGTATTGCAGTGCCCTTTTGATTGCTGATTATTTGGTGCATTTTCAGGGGTGGAACAGGAGGAGTTCTGCACTCCTGATTGTGTCCTCCTGTGTATGAGATGGCTAGTAAGTATGAATGTGTCACTTTGTCATTCATTCCCTATTGCAATATTACCACATTACCATTTTTTTAATGTTACATAGGCAATTAATTCTTCAAAGGCAGCAGGCACTGAATTTGTAGATGAAACACTAAAATGCAAAGTTGTTTGCCAGTAGCAACCTCTTTATTAGTTATAGATCTCTTTAATGTGGAATAATTTGGATAATTTTTACTTCTGTATAGATTGTGCTCATTGGGTAATATAAGAGCATTGTACTGACAGAAGTTTGAGTGGCCTTTTATGGCTGAAATTTTCTGAAATGGGTAGTTTTGTCTTTATTGGTTCATATATTTTGTTTCATTGCTTACTAGAATGTTCATAAATGTTGCTGTATTATACAAGGAATATTAATTTAATAAATCAGAAATGTGAATCAAAGAACCTCTGTGCATGGCCCTATATGTGTGCAAGTAGCCTATGGCTTGTAAACAGCTCCAAGATAAACTTATTCCTCCACTGGACAGATGCATTTTCTTTTAATGTGGGTTTTCATGCCATTCCAATGAATGTGAGTTTCAAGGGCAGATAAGTTTACTGCTCATGCTAAATCTGTTTTCATTGTGAGATTATATATTTTGTTTAGCAAATGGCTATCAGTGTATGTGCTATTTTATTTCACTATCTGTAATCACCGTAGAAGTAAATAAGAAAACAGGATCCTTGTGTCTTTATTTAAAATATCCATAATTATTTCCATGGCTTTACATGACTATTCAGACTTATGGTATGTAGTTATCCAGGTCAGTAGAAGGCCAGACCTTGTGCTGAGGATTAACTGTTGCAGTCCTCCATTCACTAAGCATGAAGCCAGTTAGGAGGCTAATGTTGAACAGTGATTTTAGAGCATTTGATAGCTCATGTTTCATGCTATCCCACGATATTATCAAGGCCCATTGAGATGTAATATTCTTTGCCTTGGAGAGTGCATTGAAGACTTGTTTACTAGTGATAGCCAGAAGAGTTATGGTCAATGCTGTCTCCTGAGAGTTATTGACAGGAAGAAGGGGTAAAATTAGAATTAAATTTATCAGCCAGCAGGCTTGCTATATCCTCTGATTCCTTTTAAGTGGTTCCATTTCCAATTTGTTCAGCACGCTGTTGTGTTACCTTTGAGGTTGCAGACAAAGCTGATGAAGGCCTTGTGGTTATCCATTGTCTTTGAGGATATTTCTGCCTCAGTTTTGGCTTTGGTGGCCTTGATAAGATTTCTGAGTTTCTTATTTAGTTTGAGGGTTTTTTCACCTTGTCGGGTATTGCGCTTCCCAGTTTTGGCCGTGGTTTTCCTCCTTTTGTTCTACAACTTGTAAATATTGGGATTCCACCATGGTGGCTTGTTATTTGAGTTAGTTCTTTGCTTATTCCTTGTGGGTACAGCTACCTCAGTGTAGCTGTTTACCTAATAGTATAGGACTTCTGCAGACAATTCCATACTGGTAGCAGAGTTCACATGGTTGGGATGGGTGATGGAAATTTTACCATGGTATAAGTCATTAGTAGAAGGTTAGCTTTGGAATAATTCCTAAATGTTTGAGGGTTAGATGGCATCCACTTGTGACAGGTGTTTGGACAGGTACATACCAAAAGGGGCATTATACTCAGGTGATTGGCCTGATGAATGCCAAGTAGAGGGGGACAATTATGTGCCTGGATCTGGATGATATACCTTTAGAGATATGCTGTACAATGAAATAGGATTTCCTTACAATAGTGACTATGTGGTGATCAAGGGACAGTTCATTGTTGACATAGGTTCCCAGATGACACTGGCTAGGCTTGTGTGTATATAATTGCATGGGCCCATTGAAGTTCCACCTTCCTGCAAGGGAATGCCTGTTGAAGTCTTCCATTCATCCAGCATGAAGCCTATTTTGAGACAGGTTAGGCTTATGTATATATAATTGCCTGGGCCTATTGAAGTCCCACCTTCATGCAAGAGAATGTCTGTTGCAGTCTTCCATTCATCCAGCATGAAACCTATTTTGAGAATAGTATTGAATAGCCTTTGTAGGGGGTTCGACATATCAGGTTCAGACTAACTGGTAAGCAGCCTAGTATGTTACCTGGTCCCAGTGGACATTATGTTCTTGGCCTTAGGTAGTAACTTCAGAAATTCTTGAGAGATTTGAGAGGGTTACAGATGCAGGTATTTGATGTGAGAATATTGGAAGATTGGGAGGGGGGTGAAGTTAAATCTGAATTAGTTGACCAGCGGATTGGCTATATGCTCTGGTCCAAGTATGTGATATCATTTGTTATAAGCTCACTGTAGTGCCAGCCATGGTTTGAGATTTCTAGCACAGTTAAAAATACTTTGTGGTTATCTTTCACCTGGGTTTATATTTTTACCTCATATCAGGTTTTGGTTGATTTAATCACAGTCCTGAGTTCCTTATTTAGTTTAGCAAGGGTGCTTTGGCTTTCTGAGATTTACAGTTATTTTTGCATTCAACGACTTTTTTTCTTTTATTATACTGCCCATGGGGCTTTATTTTTGAATTTGGTGTTGTATTTATTTCTGAGGAGGGAAGATGTGTCTATGCAACTATTTAAATATGCATAGAGCTTGACAGTAAATTATTCTGTACAGTGAAAGTTTGAAACAGGCTTAGTAGAGAGACCCCATCCCCAATTAATGCCCTGTACCCAGCATAGTCAGAAACCAGCACTACTCAGATATGTGCACACATTGATCACTTACATTAGCTTACAAGAGGACTGAGAATGGTGTGGTAATTGTTTCTTTAACAAATCAAACCTGAGTGTCTTAATTTGTTCTTGCAGTATGTAACAGCATAGGGCTATACATAAAATGACTATGTGTTCATTTTGTGGGCAGGTAGGAAGGCAGTCTGCATTTGCAGATATGCTTTTTGTCTTTAGAAGCTGTTGTCTTCTTAGCATATTGGGTGGTATCATGTCAGCTTTGAGCATTAAGCTTCGGTAAAGGTTATTTCTTTCTGGAATGTCTTTTAATTTCTTTCCAGTAATTTTGTTCAGATTATCACTTGATCATAAGACTAGAAAAACTCCAAAAAAGCACCTTAGAGCATGTTCACTCCCACTGGTTATGGAGCCTAGGGTAATTGTCTTGCTTTAACCAATTTTCTTTCAGCAAAGGCCTGAGATTCACAGAATGTAAATAGGGTAGTAAGGATGTAACTTTCAACAGCTTTAGTGTTTGCTTGATTGACTCCCATGGGTACACATCTTCATCTATTGTCAGTGGCAGTATGACTGAGCCCAGCTAAAATGTATTTGTTGTTGGGAATGTAAGGTTTACTATTCCAAAAGGCTTAGTCTGAGTGTAGGCCGTAGGAGTGAGCAGCCATTGCTAGGTGACCCCATGCGGGTGGAGGGGAGGTAGTTGTGGCTCATAGCTTGGGTGTTACCTAGGGAGAGCACTATTTAAACCACAACACTGTGGAACATGTGCTGCCTATAGCCTGCCAGTCCTTTAGTCAGCAGCAGTACTGAAGCTCTAATGAGCCACTACAGGGTTTAGGAGCTGCAAAGGGAAGACGAGTAATCTTGGCAGGGGAAACTGATTAGTTTACCCTAGTGTAAAAAATGAAAATGAAGGAATGTGTAAGTGACCATCTGTATTGTATACGTACGTAATTTAGCTATAGTGCTATAGCTAAACATGTTTTAAAGGATGGAAAGGAACATCAGTTTAGATTCATAGTGATGGAGGTTATATATGAGAGAGAACGAATAGGTGATATAACCAATGTTACAGAAGAATATGAATTAAAATGGATATTGACACTTAGAGCGCAGTCAGGGAGCAGTCTAAATGACTACATAGCTTTAAAGCCTGTTTTGAAGAAGAGAAGATTGAAACTTAAAAATGGGAGAAGTGGGCAATAGTTTTAAATAGTGTTTTTTGGAACATTATGGGTTTTGAATGAATACATCTTGTTTTAGTGTGATTTGATATGCCTTTAATAATGTCCTATAACAGTGTTATAGCAATGCCAAATAAAGAAGCATGCTTGATTGGCTGCTTTGAATTTTATCTAACTATAAAGCAAATGTTGAGTATAAATGTGTTATGTCTGATAAAGTGACTAGTTTGCGAAAGCACTCACTATATATTAAAGCTGGTTTATTTTATTTCCTGCCTAAGTTCATTTATTAATAATGCTGCTGTGCTTTGCCGTGTGTCGGTGTTGTCTTTTTTTCTTTTATATACAGTTTACTCTTTGCCTTACACCATTTATTGCAACTGGGAAGTGTTTCTTTGATTGCAATTGTTTTTAAGCAATAATTGTTTTATATTTGAAGGAGAATATACTAAACAAAATTTGGAAAGACTACGGGAGCTGCCATAGCCCTAATATTTGCAACCTTAATTTTGTGTAAGTAGGAAAAGGAGTGGGTTTTTAATTTTATCTAGCATGAATTCCTGCATTTATACATATGATTTCTTGATGAAATGTTTATTTTATGGAAGAGAGGTGTATCAAAATAAAGTTATTCATTTATTTATTTGTGTTTTGAAAGTACAACTTCATTTTTAAGTTTTACATATCAGTTATCAAATATTGGAATAAACCTACACAAAGATCAAGAGTATGATAAAACTCACATCAAAAATAGTGAAAATACCCATTTTTAGCAATTAATATTTACATTACTATTCTAATGAGCATGCACATAGAATAAAATGAAATATAATAAAGGACAGTTTATTAGCCTTTCCTGGTTAACATCAGAAGACAGGATCATTTGATTAAGAGGTCTATTTTTAAGCAAATGTTCAAGGAAAGGCAATATCCAGTCAAGCTGATAGAGGATGCAGTTAATGAAGTAAAAATAAAAAGGAAAGATAACTTTTCACCAATTTTAAGAGAACTCATTAAGGTCAGAAAAAAAAAGATAATGCAGGCAATGAATATCATAAAGGCAGTCACAGCCACTACGCCATGGCTAACAGTAACTAACAATGGGTGTGGACATATGTGGGGAACACATGTGATGCACACACCCAAGGAAATAGGGATATAGAAAAGCAGATGTGTGGTGAGGGGAAAGAAGAGGGAATGCAAACAGTATAATGAAATAGCAACATCAGAGGGAAAGGCAGAGGGTATGAGCATTTTTTTTTATGGGAATAATAAGTCCCGTTTTCTTTCCTGTAGAATAAAAGAAATGGAAAACCTACAGAAAGATGAAGTAGGCAAAAGAGCAGGTGCCAACATAAAATGAATATGACATGACAGACAATGGTTGGTGATGCACATAAATGAAAGGTAAGGTAAAAAGACAGCACTCATATAGGCTATACAACATGGGTGAAGGAAAAACGACAAACAGGATAGGAATGTAAAAACATAAAACCTGAACAGAAAACAGTATCAAACATCACTAACAAAAAAAGCCAAATATTGCTTGCACCACAGTCTCAAACACAGCTTTATTGTGGCCGAAAATAAAAAAACACACGGATTTGAGCACTTTCTTCCCTTACACAGGGATTTCATCAGAATCAAATGTCAACCATTGAATTCACCTTTATGTACCCCCTCATTAATAGTTAATTAGTTACATCATCCCTTACATTAAATTCTTTTACTTGTTCTAAAAGGAAACCACACTCAATATTCAAGGCTATAATAAAAAACATTGCTAATCCCTTAAATACTTTCTAATGCATAATTTAATTAAGCCTATTTTAAATAAGAAGGCAGCTTTAGTTAGTTAATATATTTATCAATTGCATACATCATTTTAATATGTATAGGGTTTCAACATTTGTTTGTATACAATTTCTTATACAGTTTTTACATAGTTTCATAAAGTTCTTTGTAAGGTTTTTTTGAAGTTTTTAAACAGTCACTACATATAATTTTATATAGTTTAATTGTATGACACTGTATATGTTTTTTATTGATATATTGATATATATATATATTTATATTTACATTTTCATGATTCAGTTTTGATTAGATTTTTGTTTTAAATTCATGTCTTTGCACATTAAAATTATTAAGTTATTAAATTAGACATTTTTCGTTAGTGAGGATAGGAATGCATACTAGCCATAGTGCACCTCAAAATACATATGTACCAATGCAAAAAGCGGTGCTGAGATGTTGCAAACTGAATGAAAGTCACACCAAAAGGAGTATGATTGATGGTAAATGTGTCTCAGAGAACACAAAATGGGGGCTGCTGGCATTGCAGCACGCAATGGACTTCAAACACCATCATCCACTAGTCTGTCAGTAATGCAAGTGTAATCCATCCATTAGCAAGGATAATCAACTCCAGACAAGAAAGTGCAGAAGTTAATAAGCAGAGGGGAGATTAGAACCTCCAACTCTGCATGAGAAAGGCAAAGAACAAAGTGCCAGATAGCACTGCTGCCAAAAACCACTAATGTGGCTGTGAAATAAATGAGTGAGTATTCACACCGCCAACACAAGATAAATGTGAGCTGTGTGTAAAAATAACATATTCCATTTCACAGGCAGCACAGATAGGTGTTCATGTATACAGCATGTGTGTGTGACAGACAATGACATTATGTAAGCCAAACAGGAAGAATTATCACACATACCCACACCAATGACATGGAATATGAAGTAAATGGTGATACATATGTGAATAACAAAAGCTAATGAATGCAAGTCTGTGCATAGGCAGGAGGCACACTACTGTCTGGGTAATGTATAACATGCATATACAACATAAACACTGATGGAAATTTCAAATGTTATTACCTTGCTTGTATATGTGATTAATGTGTATGATATTGGACAAGGTGGCACAAGGTCATATTGTACCAGAACACCTATATGACAATGATGATATCATACAGGAAGGTAAACATACACATATACATATGCCAAGTATATATGAAACATATAGGCTAAAGCTATAAGGGGGAAGGGTGATGCACAACACAGGCATACATCAGTGAGAAAATGCCAGCAAAAGAAAGCTGGCACAGTATAAAGTAGGACAACCTTAGTAAAGAAGAGACTGCACATGCAAATATCCGCAACACAAGATGAATTGCAAGTCCTCATAAGGAGCATTGAAGCAAATGGACAATGTCTGGCATTTGTGCATAATGCATATAGGATGGCTATAAACATATCTGTGTACAAATGACACAAGCAACACAGTAATGTGCAACAGTTAAAAAGTAAATGATATAGGTACCCAACAAAAGTAGATATGAATAACACTCATATATACTGCCATGGAAACATAAAACAACAGGTGGCACACTTACCTTAAGTGATACAAATATCATAGTACATGTGTTAGAATGATCAAAGGACAATCATGTATAGCACAACAGAATGGAAACATGGAATAAATGCACATCACTTGGCACATATTACAAGGGTGGTTTTGTGCTGATTTTGTTAGGGCCATACACATGCACATCCATGTAAATCAATGCATATGTACTACAAATGCATACACATGGACATGTATGCTAACCTGTTTATACTTGTCTTAATATAAGCTATAATAAAAAAGACTGGCAAGTGCCATAATCAAGATATGGACAAAAAGGAAGTTATGAATGATGCTATACATAATTTCACCTCTGGATATTCAATAAGGGACCACTGAATGTCAAAGCAGTATGTGAAGAATCCATGCGCATATTGTAAAACAACAGTAGTATTAAGCCATGTAATACATGGCACAATAATTACCAGTACATGGCACATGCAAGGTCATTGTTCCAGGAGGACAGCATGACCCAACAATATTACATAAGTTACATAATCAATTACATTTCATGTTGATGAACATAAATAAGACAATAACCAATACAAAAATGGATGCAATGCAAACATCTGGATAACATACAAATAAACACGCCAGACACACCTCACTGTTTTATGTGAGAACTGTAAAAATAATGTAATATGTGAGTTGCTGTCATCCCTCCTAAGTATATACAGGAACAACACAAGCAGAACAATTGTGTCCCAGTCACATTATGCTAACTGTGAAGGTCATATCTGTCACATACAGAGCCAAAGTTTATTTGACATTACAATATTATGCTGTGCTGCATGTGTATAAGTGTGTGTGTGCGTACACACACACACATTGAAGGAATAACACACATACCCATATGGAGCACTTTATGCAGTAATGACAACATTATATATATATATATATATATATATATATTATAATATGTAATATAATATGTATATGTATATATAGATATGTATATATATATATATATATATATATATATATATATATATATATATATATATATATTGATTCTTGGCTGGGGTGTGTGAAGTCTACATGTCCTCCCTGCATTCATGTGCGGTTATCCGGGCACTCCGGTTTCTCCCACAGTACAAAGACCCCTGGGCCTCCACTGAAAATTGGTTCATTCCAAGTCAGACTTTCCCAGTTAACAAATGTTAAATAAATAAACATATGTTAACCATATATATACTAATGGTAATGCATGTGTCATTTGCTGGTGTGTGTCCTACTGAAAAAGAAACATAAAGCCACATATGGCCTGAAAGGAGCAGTGTTCATCATGACATAAGTCCAAAAAGAATGACAGCAATATGGGATGTGTGTTCATAGTTTATAATTGTGCCTATGCTGTACAAATTGGATTAAACAAAACACCATGGTGGCAGCATTACATTAGTGGGTCACTCAGACAATATTTAAATCCAGGAGGGACCACAACATCAGAAAAAAATCTCCCTAGTGATATCCTGGAAAGACTAACTCATGGCCTGTACCATGTCCTGAAAAAGTTACCCATTAGGTCCCTCATCTGTATCTGGAGCACATCAGTCATCACTTCCTGGACCTGGTCCCAAATTTCTCCAGCCTGACATGGTGGTAGACTTCGCTGATGCTTATTCACAAAATAATGGCAGGAGCAGGTCCTGGTCTGTCGTCATCGTCATCATGATCATTTCCGTGGTGATTCCCATTCTGGTCTTAGGAGTCCAGCTTGGATGACAGTGGTCTAGTGCATTGTCATCACTGTCATCCATTCGGAGAGGTATGAGTTCCATGTTCTATCACATTTTAACACTGGGACAAAGCATTACACGTGCATAACAGGTATTAACTCCAAATTAATGAATATCTGAAAGTTCTAACATAAAGTATACAATGTGCATGCTTTTAACTATTATATATGAAATGTTGTACTATAGTCTAACCTTTTCCAATTAGAACACCTTATTTGAGGTCTGCAATTCATTCAATCCAAAATAAATTACAAAAAGGTGTGTAGTGTACATCACAGTCATATGCAAAACATGGCTGAAATAAATCAGAAGCATTGATAAGGCATACATAAAAATGCATATCCCCTTAATATACATATGCATTATTTATGTATGTAAGAAAATATTGTGTACATTGTGTGACACTATACATTGTGATGCTATACTAGGTCTGTTACAAAACCTGCCATTAGTCACATGCATATGTATAGTATATCAAACTAGAAATTACACAGTGCACAATAAATGTTACTGAAGCATTAAGAAAGGCCATATTACACATGGCAAGTCTTCCTATACTGCCATATGTGTCTACTGCTTCACAGTCTGTATTGTCATGTGTCACATGACACAATGAACCCTACAAACCGACATCTGCAACAACTAATTATTACTGTCATGTCAGATGTGCACCAGCATAGATCTAAAGAGATTATATGATGTGCAAATAACAGCATCTGAATGTATTAAACAGGATGTGTGTAATGCATGCCCAAGTTACATCACAGTACAGTATGATACATTCGCAGTGCCAATGTAACATTCACCAGCTCTGGCCCATAAGGTTTATTTATACATTGCATAACAAAAGATACAAATGTGTAATAATAACATGTGCTATGTAGTGAGTATGCAATATTCTAAATATCATAATATTCATAAATTGATGATATAAACAGAAGTTCTGGATTGCGTAAGAGTACCCGTCATACATTTTCATTAAGTTACTCAGATAATTTACATGGCATGCAGTGCTCAGGTTATCTAGCAAACTTATCTTGTTACCTGTAAATGTTTAATGCATCAGCCTCCTGTATGCATGTAAAATGGACATGTGATGAGCAGACAGACACATATATCAGTAATTTGCAAGACATACATCATACCACTCTAACATCCAACAATGAAATGAGGCCCAGTTCCAAAAAAAATGATTCCAATGTACATGACCACTGATAGCAGATATTTTGAACTGTGGCCTCTGATGTACACCTTTTTATATATATAGGTCTTATGCCAATGTCAGTCACATATACTGAGAGCAAGTATATACCTATATGTGTCATTGTACATATGTCTTTTCATATGGACGTGTACATTTATATCTAGCCAAACGTGAATGTGTGTGCATATATGACATGAGAAATAAAAGTAAATTACAAGTACTACCATGTGCATTACTTAAGATGCTGTATACATTTAACATCACAATGTGCATAATATATCCAAACTGCATTGTGCAATGTGAAATGTTAGCACCTGTAACATAACAGAATAATACGTGGAACAAAAATATTACCTTTTATAGTACATTTTCTGCAAGGCAATCATACCTGTGTAAGAAAAATAAAACTGGCAAATGTTATATGAATTTATGTGGTGTAATTTGAACACCAAAACTATGCAATTATGATTGTCTGTTATCATATTGCCTATGGTGACAATCCTCAGCTATAACAGGTCACGTATCTAACATGCATCATTTAAGGTAGTCGTTTGTGATGTCAGCATTCTAACAATGGAGAGATGTTAACATGCAGTACTGTCATTTACACTTAACTAGCATCTACATTATCTTAACCACATGAGTAAAAGTTAATATTTAATCATAAGTGCACATATCCATGTGTAAAGGAAAGATAATCATATCATTGTCCAAAAAATTTGTGGATAATGATGAAATGCACAATTATCCACTGTATAAACCTAACATGTCAGCTCAATGAAATGTGCAAGTATCCCGAAATGAAATCAATATATCTTATAGACAGATAGACATAGTATTGGAGGACAACTTATTACAGGGTTTGATCGATATGGATCTTTATAATTTCCTTCGAGTCCCAAAACCAGTTATACTGGCTATATTTGGAATACCGAAAGTTCACAAATCTGTATACGACCCACCTATGAGACCTATTGTCTCATCCCAGGGATCTAAGACCCAACCTTTAGCAATATATGTAGATTCTAAATTGAAGCAGTTTCACAAAAAATATTGTCATATTTTAGTTGATTCCTGGGATTTTTTGAGTAAGATGGGTGAGTGTCCATATAATAATGATAGTCTTTTTATCACAATTGATGTGAGAGACCTGTTTTCGTCATACCACAAGAAATGGGTATGATGTGGTTTGAAGATATTTTAACTGAAATTAATTTGTTAACCAGTGATGAATTTAGGTTGGTACTAGAAAATATGGAGTTGGTCTTGAAATACAACTATGTGTACTTCCAGGGTGAATATTTTCACCAAAAAGAAGGAGTGGCAATGGGCTCCGCCTGTGCCCCTATATACGCAAACATTATTATGCTATATTGGGAGAGTAAGTTTATATTTTTGTCTGATTATTATAGGTACATTGGTAAATATTATAGATTTTTAGATGATATTTTTGTTGTATGGAATGGGCCACTTGATAAGATAGATGAATTAATTGAATATATTAATCATACTACAACATTTTTAGAATTTACACATGATACTGGAAAAGATTTTATACATTTTTTGGATGTGAGGTTAGACAAGGATTACACAAACAAGTGTTACAAATCTAATATATATAGAAAGGAGCATTTTTCGAATGCTTATTTACATTTTGATAGTGATCATTCATATGTATTAAAAAAGAATATTATAAAGGGACAAATGATTAGGATGGAGAGGATGATTTCAGATGAAATTGAATTCATGGAAGAGATTGAATTCGTTGGCAAAATGTTCCAAGAGAGAGGTTATCCGCTAGATCTAATACATGGTGTAAAATACCAGGTTCAAAAAGGTAGAAGTAATAACAAATATACTCCTTTATTAGTTAAGTAGCTGTGTCAACACAGTTAACGATGATGTGGATGGTAGTGTCCGCGAAATGGAGGGTGGTAACAATAACCACAACAAGAACGAAATAAATTGTACACCATACTTAATCCTTACTTATTATTAAGGGATAGGACAACTTAGAAAATGTATCAATGAGACTTGGGAGGTGTTTAGGGAAATGGCCATCAAAACTGATGTATTTAAAAATGATATATGTTATAGTTACAGGAGGAATAGGAATATTAAGAACATCTTAGAGAAGAAGATGAACAATACACATGGTGCAAATAAAAAATGTGGGACATTCAAATGTGGTAGAGTTGCGCAGTGTGCATTTATAGCAGGACAAAAGGAGATTAGAATACCCAGTCTTAGAACAACCCTGGTTGCTAAAACCTATAGTAGTTGTTATACAAAAGGGGTGGTATACCTTGTTTTCTGTAAGGTCTGCTGGAGCTATTATGTTGGGAAAACAGAACAACACCTACGATCCAGAATTTATGAACATGTGAGGGACATCAATAAACAGAATGAAAATAATGCTATGTACAGACATGTTTTGGTCTGTTAGAATGCAGAATTTAAATTCTGGGTAATATAGGAAGTAAAATGCCTTGAGAGGGGTGGTGATTGGGAGACCCAACTGGAGTTAAAAGAAATGATGTGGCAACTTAGATTGGACTCTTGTTGTGGTAAGGGCCTAAATGACCATATCTCCATCACCCCAGCATTGAAAATGCTTGCAGCTGACCCCAAGAAACACAAGTAATTATTATTATTATTATTATTATTATTATTAAATAATACTATTAAGGATTTATTCCTAGGGTTGTTTACATTTTACATTTTATAAGATACATTTAGCAACACATGTATTCTTTGTAATATTTCATTTTTAATACATTTGATTTCACTTATACATAAGCCTTTCAACTTTGATTTTATTGGAATTGATTCCCTATATATATATATATATATATATATATATATATATATATATATGTATGTATATATATATATATATATATATATATATATATATATATATATATATATATATTCATTAGTTTTTCATCCATCATTTGTTTAAATATTTTATATATATTTTAAAATAATATAATATATATACAAATACAAATATACATTTCTTATGAATATATTTTTTATATACATTTTTTTATGTTTTTCTGTATTATACAATCAGTTTACTGTAGTGGCTTTTTTACATATATATATATATATATATATATATATATATATATATATATATATTCTATTATACATATATACATATATATTTACTTTATTTATTATATTTTTTATATATTATATTTATTACATTTTTACACTCTTATCTACTGTGTTTTATTCCTATCTACTGTGTTTATTCTTACCTACAGATTATTCATTCACACAAGTTTCAAATGTTTTCAAATGTTTTTAGTACTTACGGTAAGGTTGTACTTTAAGAAAAATGAAATTAATTAATTAATTAATTAATTAGATGCCAGCTAAATGGATTTGGTTAGTATAAAAGGGTGCTAGTATTGTTAAATCCTTGGATTCTGATGAAGTCTCCAAATGGAGACGAAAGCGCTTAATCTAAGATTCCAGTTGTACATATGAGTATCATTTTTACTATTTGGTGGGTTGTTTTATGCAATAAACTGTTTTTTGGTTTATTCTTGGCTGCATTTGACTGAATTTCTGAAGACGTCCTTTATTGTGACCGGGACCGCATTCTGCTTTGTGATTTGCAAGAAAACATTTGTCTGTACCTGAAACACATAAACAGCAATTAAAGGAGTTACTGTACAACTGTGGGATTCAAACCTACACATATGATTTAGGTAGGAGGACAGTCAATGATTCTACATACAGTGCTGCTAACCCTAGAACTATAATGCTGTATAAGAGTTACAAATCCACATTTCTTGTAATTGCATTGTGTTTGCAAAACTCACATATATTTCAGCCATGATAATATCCCTTGTTACATTAATTAAACTGATAAAATAAGTAATGGATTGAAAAGACTGCGGTGAAACTTAAACTTTAGAGGTAACTAATATAGGGATTACCCAGCATTCACACATACATACAGATTTGGCATCCAAATGGAGAGATGAAAAGTCAGCAAGTAAAAGACAGTAGTAGTGCTGCAAATTGAATTCTTCCTCAAGTCTTGGTGAGTACCTTCACAAGGTGGACCCCATTTTCACAAAACCTCACCAAGGTGCCAATGATATATAGACTGTATTTTTAAAGCATGTATCATGGATAGAAGTAAGTCAAAAACAAAAAAAGATAGCTGAGTGCACAAGACCCAGGATAAAAAAGTGCCCAATCCTGGTAGGTGTACTGGTGCCAGGACTTGAAAAGATGACAGTATAGAATCCTCAAAACACAAAAACAGTACTACAATGGGGCCAGGCCAGGTCCAGGGGGAGGATGCACCCCCCCCCCCCCATTGTAGAAGAAAGTAGCAGTCCACGAATATCAAACTGATAGACCAAAGAAGAGCCATAAAGATGATAAAGTGGACTATTGGGGATAAGAAAGAAATTATGTATTGTTACTATTATGCAAATAGCTCAGAATTTCCAGACACAAGATATGCAAAATGATTAAGAGAGAAATTAGAGGAAAGAAAAATACTTCCGCAAGAAAAATTGTCAGAAGCTTCAAATGATAATTTGTGTTCATTAATACAACAGATTTGTGATAAACAGTATAGCGATCAGGAAACCTTGATCTGTTTGGGAAAAGAAGCATCTGAGGAAGTGTGAAAATATAAACAACAAAACCAAGAGATATTTGAAAAGTACAAAAAAGAAATATGGACATGGAACAGAAAGAAAAATTTGATATGGTGCAATATTTATGCAAAGGATAAAGCCAAATTAATCAATATAAAGAAAGTAGCTCCAAAGATATTTGAAGAGAAATACAGACAAAGGAATCCAGACATGGAAAACTTTACAATACAAAAAAAGAAGACAAAGAGGAAAAGTAGAAAAGGAGATTAGTAATGGAGAAGTTAAAGAAATAGAAACTGAGGTTATGGAGCACCTGCAACGTGAAGGATTTAGTGTAGAAAATCTAATTCAGAAAGCACCACAGCAGGATAGAGTAATGGATATCCAAATTAAGGGGAAACCAGTGGAACAGGAAGCAATTGATCAGTTGTCATATGAAGATAATTTGGAGCCTTCCACAGGAAACCAGTGTAAATATTCACTTGAAGCTAGACAGCAGACGTGTGGCTGAAGGCAAGGTGGTTCATACAGCCTACCTTGATCTAGTCAAGGCTTTTGATACCATTCCCCACTCAGGATTCAAAGAAAATCTCACTAAGCTAGGCATCAACACTTATATCACTAGGTGGGTTGCAAACTGACTCACAGATAGAACCCACAGTGTGAAAGTAGCTAACTCCAATCCAGACTGCTGACTAGTCATGAGTGGAGTCCCACAGGGTTCAGTCCTGGGTCCTCTCCTGTTTGCAATCTACTTCTTTCAAGTCCAGACCAACACGATGGGACTCTGGCTGACAAAGTTTGCAACTGATTGTAAGTTGGGAACTATTATTAACTCCCCAAGTGATGTTGACATCCTACAGAATGGCCTCAGTAAGACCAATGACTGGTGTTAGAACCATGGCCTTAAGCTCAATGTCAAAAAAATGTGTCGTCATCCCCTTTGGGAAAAAACAGGTTCACATGAATTACCACATCAATGTTACTCCACTGAACACAGAAGGCATTATAGGAGATCTGGGAACACAGGTTGACAACAACCTCCCTTTTAATCACCACATTGCCACTGTGGTCAGAAAGTCCTTCTGTGTGGCATATATCATTACTAAGGGTTTTGCATCCAGGAAAAAAAGAGGTCATTGTCTCTCTCTACTCTTCCCACATTAGGCCAATCATAGAGTACAATGCCCCATTTGGCAAATACCTCACTAGACACCTGCAACAACTGGAGAGGCCACAAATGTACCTCACAAAGAAGATTCTAGGCCTTAAACACTTGTCCTATATGGACAGACTCAAAAAACTCCAACTATTCTCTGTCTCATATCACCTACTTAGAGGCGATCTCTGCTTGACTTACAAAACCATGTCTGACCCAGCTCTGTTAGAAATGATACATTGAAAGAAATCCTAATCCCTCCACACCACATGCTCCAGAGAATTCAACTTCATTACCACAATTAACAGAACATGATGGAGAGACAGGTTCATAACCCAGAGACTGCTCATGCTATGGAATAGACTTCCCATACATATCAAGCAGAGCGCCTCACTGGCCCTCTTCAACAGAAATCTTGATGGTGGATGCGAAACAGAAAATTCACCCTGGGGATAACTCCAGTGGCTCTACTCGACAGAGGCACAGGGAACTAAGGTTGGGTGGCAGTATGGCAGGGTAATCCTATGGCTAGGCTTGTAAAGGCCCCAGGGCCATTAGCCTAGCAGACACCTATGAACCTATGAGCCTGGCTAACAACAGGAAAAACAATGCTCCTATTTAAGAGTGAACCTGCAAGCTACCCTAAAAATTATAGACCAATAACTTGCCTTCCGATGACGTATAAACTATACATTGGAATTTATGCTGACAGGGTTTATAGTCATTTAGAAGAAAACTCAATTATGAACAAAAGGGTAATAAAAGAAAGTCATGTGGAACAAAGGATCATTTGTTGTTAAATAAAGTTATAGTGGAGAACTGTGAAAAGGGGAAGAATCTAAGTATGGCATGGATTGACTACAAAACAATTTGATAGTATCCCTCATTCATGGATAAAAGAGTGCATAAAAATGTATAAGATACACCACACTGATCGACTACATTACAGTGACAATGAAACAGTGGCAAACCACTTTGCAATTAAGCCGTGATAAATGACAAATTGTTATCCCAGGGCTAAAAATCCAAAGGGGGATATTCCAGAGTGACTCTCTGTCACCATTGCTATTCTGCCTTCCCTTAAGCCATTAAGCTGTCTACTCAGCAGCTTAGACCCTGGCTATAATCTGGCTCCTTAAAACAACAAAGTGTAAAGACTTCTCACCTTCACTTTGTCGATGAGTTAATACTGTATAGCTCATCAGATGAGGAAATGAAAGCACAACTGCAAGTTGTCAAAACTTCTTCAGATGATATAAGAATATCATTTGGTCTTGATAAATGTACAAAAGCAACCTTTAAAGCAGGAAAACTGCAATGCCAGGAAAATATCAGTTTAGGACAAGAACGTGAGATAAAAGAACTTGAGCAAAAAGGAGTGTATAAATATTTGCGAACTGATGAAGGATCAACAATAAAACACGAATAGATGCAAATAAAACTTAGTAAGGAATACTTCAGAAGGCTTAAATTAATCCTGAAAACATCACTGACATCTAGGAACAAAATCCAAGCTATAAACATTCCTGTTCTAACTTACAGTTTTGGAGTGATTGACTGGCCCCAAAACATGTTGGATAGATTAGATAGGAAAACAAGAAGGATGCTTCATGCTCACCAAATGATTTATGAAAATCAGTGCATACCAAGATTATATATTCCCCGTTCCAAAGGAGGGATGGGCCTCCTTGAAATTGATTATATTTACAGATCTGCAGTTGTGGGATTCCATACATATCTGCTGACCTCACAAGACCCAAACGTAGTGAAAGCTTTGAAACATGAGGAGAATAAATCTAAGATAACTTCTCTGCTTAATCTAGCAGAAGCTTATCAGCATCAAGTAGGAATGGAAATCAAACCAGAAGTAGATAAAAATCAGGCAGCAACTGAATGTGCCAAAAAACAAAAGAAAGAATATAAGGTGAAGGATCAGTTGAGAAGGCAAGAAATGTGGAAAAAGCATAAATATAGTTGCAAGTATAGAAAACTCCTGGAACAACCTCATGTTGATCAGGACTGAACACAGGAATGGTTACGGAGAGGAAAATTCAAACCAAGAGATGAAAAGTTAATAGTGGGGGCCCAAGAAAGTGGGCTGCATACACATTGGTTTATAAAGTCCATTGAGCATGTGGGAGAAACAGACAAATATAGGTTTTGTAAAACCGAATTGGAAACAGTTCCACACCTCATTGCTGGTTGTGACATACTAATGGCAGAAGGACTGTATACTGAAAGGCATAATTATGTGGCAAGACTGTTGCACTGGGGATTTTACAAACATTATGGTACTGAAGTGGCCGAAAAACACTGGAAACATGAGGCAAAAAGCATCATAGAAAATGAAGTCTGCATCACTTGGGATCATCCATTACCAATAGTTCAAAAGATAGATGCTATAAAACTGGATATAGTGGTCCAAGAAAAGAAGACAAAAGTAGCATTGATCATTGAAATTGCCACACCTAGTGACTACACTGTCTTGCTTACAGACAGACACACAGTCATAAAATATCAGGGTCTGCAGGCAGAAATCAGAGCAATGTGGAAGAAAGATACCAAAACAGTTCCAATAGTAGTAGGAGCAAAGGATCTTATGAAAAAGAATTTACAATCGTATTTGGATATGTTAACAATACATGTAACTCCATACGAACTGTAGAAGGAGTCATTACTGGGCACATTGTGGATGCTGTGAAGAGCACTACTCACTGACATCAAAGATTGAAACTATACTAATTTCATGAATTTTAATCATACTTTGACATAGGAATGGGGTCCATTCCCGTCATGGTATTAGAAACCCAAAAGACTTGGAGAAATTAAAAAAGAATTGTGTGTGATGTTTCTAGAAGCTTAGTGGTTAACACAGAAATGTGTAGTCATTCACGGCCAAAGCGTTATATGTATCAGTGCACCACAGCCATAATAGATGTGTAAAAATCTGTACTATATAAGTTACCAAAGAACTATAGATCTTCCATATGTGATGTACAATATTAAATGAACTGCTGTCAAGAATGCATCCAAAACAGGCTCTACTGAGATTCGATGGATGGATAAGCAAACGACACTCACTGTATTAAATTGCTTAACTAGCTGAGCATAACTTTTCTTTTAAATGTTTTAAAACCATATATTATAGAATAACAGTACTAAGAGTATGTGCAAAGTCCTTATTAATATACAGGTATAATATACAGACCTGCGTAATATTTATACTGGCCCAGAATAGTTGTGGATAACTTCATAATGCATCAACACATGCAAATAAACATTAAAGATTAAAATGTATTATTATTTCATGTAAATTATTATTAGGATTACTGATATTCAAGGAATATACTTGAAACACAATGCGTTACTTAAGCACATATGCTTGCTACATACATATGTGATAATGTAGGTATTAAGGTGTAGATTATGTAACTTACTGTAGCTATCAGGTGGCTAGCATCAGACCTCTGTGACCCGCAAGCGAAGATCCTCTGCATCTCTTTGGTGCAGATCATTGTAGAAGTGGTGAAACTGCACATCATTCTAGTAGATCCCAGTTTGTCGATGGTGCTCCTTCTCTATCACGTTCGATATGTCGATCATCACAAAGTTCCTTTGGAGTGCTCACATCCTCTGCTCATGTACAGCATAGATAGCGAGCATCCATGTACACAGGCATATTGTACAACTGTAGCAGCCACACAGGTTCCATGGTACACCAATACACAGTGTAGATAACATGTCCTGTGGAGTATGTGTCAAGACCATACATTTTTAGTCTATGTCCTAAATGCTTTGGAGGAGATGTGTATAGCTCCATACAGTGAGGTGTCAGATCCCACTGTGTACCTCCTGCCTATACATCACAGGACTAACACATATCTCACCTAAAAACAAGAACCAGAAGGTGCAAAGGGATACTGTAAGGAGAAACATGTATATAAAAATTATATGTATCTATGTAAACATATAAATATATAAGTATCAATGTATATAAAAATAAATACAATTATAATAACATAAAACCATAAACTCTTGCTGGTGACATTCCTAACCACTGACATTACCTTTCTAGTGCTTTTAATTTAAAAAAACAAGTTAATGAAAAAGTGTCATTTATACGCTGCCATTGAGTAGCATTTGTTCTCAATCGCCATAAGGCTTCATGTTTTTCCAGTTGTAAGGGCCAGGGTCCCCTCCTGAAATTTATAGCAAAAGATTCGATAATGCTGAACTTGAACGAATGTCCAGCAAACTCATTACAATGTTGGGCCAGAGCATTAGTGTCCGTCTTAAGTCTAATGTCTCTTAAATGTTCATAAATATGAAATTTTAACTTTCTCTTGGTTTTCCCTATATAAAATCTGGGACAAACCATAAAGAAGGCACAATACACCACTTTGTCAGTCTTATAAGAACAGTTCCTATTCAATTTTACAGTAACCCCATTTATGTTAAAAAAAGAACCTTTCAGAATGTAAGCACAATAGCTACAAGCACCACACTTTTTCATGTAGCCTGTTGTGTGTCCCCTAACATGTGTCGCTAAGATATTTTTAAGACACTGGCCTTTCCTATATACAATAGTGGGTTTATCCCCTACACGATGCCTGATGTCATTACATGTAGATACAATCACCCAATTTTTATGAAGAATATCAGCAATCTGCCTGCTGGACTTGTTAAATGATGTGATAAAGGCTGTTCAAAAAATAACATTCCTCACCTCATTTTGCCGACTAAAATCTTCATTAGTATTTCCATTCACATTAATTATTTGGGGGGGTCTACCAAATGGGAAAATCAAAATCATCCACCAACTCTTCATAATTTTTGGATTGAATGGCCTTAAAATGACTCCTCTACCTTTTGTTGATGACCTCTACCATCCCTTCATTCACTAGACCAAAAGGGTACCCTCTTTTTAGAAACATGTTTTTAAGAGCTCACATTCAATTAGGAATGTGTCAAATAGGGTAACCATATGGGCGGCTCTCACAAAATGGCCCTCTACTACCACTCTCTTCTGCTTATAAGGATGAGAACTGTTAAAATGTAAAAAGCTGTTGGAATATGTCTCCTTGCGGAAAATGTCTGATGTAAACGTATGTAAATATTCATCCTTCACTAATCTCACATCTAGGTAGGAGATTTCCTTCTGACCAATATTGTGAGTAAACTTCAAAAAGGAAGTTGAACTGTTGATATAAGACACAAAGTCAGTGATAGAATCAAAAGGGCCATCCCAAAAAATAAAAATGTCATTCAAAAAAACGGATGTACATTTTACAGTGGGCATAAAATGGTGAGTTGAACAAAAACTTCCTCTCCCACTGTAACATGACAATGTTTGTGTAGAAGCCACCACATGGTGAATCCGCAGCTACACCTTCTGTTTAAAGAAAGAACTCCTTATCAAAAAATATAAAATTATTTTTGAGTACCAATTCAAATAACTGCTCATACAATTTAAAGGATGTTTGATGTATACCCTTCTCAACCAGATACTCACAAACCCACTCGAAGCCTGTGTCATGAGGTATGACGGTATACAAATCTTTAACATCAATTGTGATGAAAAATCCAACCTCTACATATTCTAGATTGTTGACCCTATTCAGAAAATCCCATGAGTCCCTACACAAATTAGTTTCACTAAGTAACAATGGTTTCAATTTGGTGTCTAAAAATTTAGCCAGAGGATAGGTTATGGATCCCCGGCCATCCACAATGGTCTACATGGAGGGGTTTTGAAGGTTCTTATGGATTTTGGGTAAACCAAAAATAGATGGAGTTTGTGGATGAGAAACAATTGAGGTCCTCTATGGAGATGGTCCCTTCAATAAACAGATCATTAAGTTCATTTCTGATTTTCTTATAGGCCCCATTTAATTTGTTCAGTGAAATATTTCTGTAAGAGTTACTATCCAAAATTTTCTTCATTCTTAAAATATAATCACTTGTATTCATTATCCCAATCCCACCCCCTTTATCAGGTTTTTATGATTCTAACATCACCATTAGCCTTCAATTTAGTTGGTTCTTTAACTTCACCCTTACTCAACTTAGTAGTGCAACCATCCGTAGGTATTTTTCTGATATCAGCTTCACACAATTTCTCAAACACTTGTAAAGAAGGGTGAAGAGGGGGATTGTAAGTGCTAGAAATATGTGAAGGGTTGTTCACATATTCAGCAGATTTAAATAACACATTAAGATTCAACTTCCTTACAAAATGTTTTAAATCGACTAAAATGTTGGCTATGTCACAGCCTTTCTCAGGTACAAAAGTCATGTCTTTAGATAGCAAGTCACAAGCAGTCACATTAATTTCCACAGAGGAAAAATTAAACACATTAAAGTCACCACTGGAGTTTACAGTACACGGGTCATTAGCAGCTTCTTCCAACATTATGTCTGACTCCAATAACTTCCTCTCTGATTCCCTCTCTGGTAGGCACAGGGCCTCCCCGACCCCTGTTCGCAGGGTGAACTCCTTGTATAGGAGTCTCCCAGTTGTATCTCTCCTTCAAATATTCAGACCTCCTCAAAGGAGAATATTTCTCCTCCTCTAAAAAATCTCCTCATTAATTTCATCATTCATAACATAAAAATTGCTGTCACTACCCCAGGTCTGTGACTTAGGAGATTCAGGATACGAAGTGTTGTCATTATATTGTGCTCTGTCCTGCTCTATCTTTTTAAGCTTCCTGTTCTTAACATTATTATTTTGATGCTCTATAGTCCTAAAAATACGATTGTACTCAAAAATGTTACTCTCATGTACAACATCCTCCACAATTTTCTTATCCAAATCAGTCCCCCCCCTTATTAAAGTTAAAATAAGTTTAATTATGTTTAATTACCATCTCCATGTATTCAAAGCCATGCCTGTCAAATATGTAAAGACGTTCTTTGTACAAAATTGATTTAGCTACCAAGTCAGTGGGAAAACTCCACATGTGAAAAACCTTTGGGTACCAGTTTAAGTCTTAAACATTCCTTGAAAGAAATATTATTGAGCTGTAATTTTATAATTTTTAACAGTAGGTGGTCAAGTTTTTGAAGATTGTCAGTATAATTGACTGTACTGTCCATTGCAAAACTGGAGTTCTGTTCCAACCACTCGTTAACAGCAAAGGTATCATTCCATGCAGTAGCCTGTCCATTTCGTAAAGTATTCCTTTCATTGCCCGCATGCTGATTGAAGCTGTTTACTCCACTCAAAGCACTCTGTAGGCATGTTTTTTCATTTGTTTGGCCATCATGCAATTGAACCAAACCCACGTTGTTTAGGAGGTGATGCAAAGGACTCCCCCCACTCTCCCTAGTAGCCTGCACTTCCTGGTTGATGTGATGGTCACCACAGATGATGACATTAGCTGGGCTCGCTCAGTATGTACCGGCCTTTGGGACATCTGTGCGAGCTAGTTGATAAGGTTTTCAATAGACTGACCAAAGGTTTGTGAGAACAGCAATTGCTGTGAAGCTGTGTCCTGGACCCCTGAAGCCATTCAAACCACAAACCAAACCAAAGGCAACACCAAAAATGAATACCAAAATAAGACAACAGGATCCAGCACACAAATCATTGTGGGCTGACCTTGGTGGTGATGTGAATGCCACAGGTCATCAGAGCAGGACATATGAGCAGATTCAACACTGGGAAATGGACATTATCAATGCTGCATGCAGAAGTGCAGCAGATGTAGTCAGGGATCATGGCATCACAGTGAAGGGCCTGTAATGGGACAACCACTCTCAGCCGCTGAGAAATTCCTGGTGAATCTAGGCACACACGAAAGCTCCCAGGCATCCATCACACCCTACATCGTGGATGTGGGTGCCACAGTTACCATGACAAGAGGACTGTGCAGGTAAGCTTAGTTTGATCAGCATTGCAATACCGTAGCATTCAGTGTGTCAGGGTGTACATAGTCTTACATGGCTGGCAGGTCTTTCTTCTTTGAGGGTGAAGGTTTAACTGGAGTTTGTTATGCTCAGATTTTGGCCACTATAACAATTAACACACTAGCTACTGTAAATGTGAGATATATGGATGTATTACTTTGTTGTGATGCAATATACAGTGGTACTGACATTATGTCACCCTCAACTTTTCACAGATCCATCAGGTATTGCACAAGCTAATGGCCCTGCTCCTGGTAAGCATGACACTGTTTTGTTATACATGTAGGTTTACAGCAATATAATCCCTAGACTGTCATCCCAGGCCTACTACCTGGATTGCTGTATTTTTGGCATGATTTCCAACTGCACACATATTCTCTGACTGTACACATATTAGA
>NC_056749.1:832115188-832237688 GCF_019279795.1 Protopterus annectens
CGAAGGTACTTCTAAGGTGAGGAACATCACCAGCCCTTGTAAATACTGGCATTGGGTGATGTTGTGGGTGAGAGATCCCAAAAATAATTTTACACTTCACACACATTTGCCAGGAGTGAGGTTCAAACCTCTATCTAAAAATATTTATGGACCATTATGTTATGCATTTACCACATACACCACTGACCTTACATGGTTTAGGGTTGGCAACAGGTGCTTATAAGGTGGATGATATCTGCAGGACTGCTAAAGTCAGGCTCTGAGATGTGTACTGGGTGTAAATGGGGCCAAAATCTTTCAGGTACAGACATACATATGTACACACACAAACACTTGCCACATATGAGATTTAAAGCCATACCTATGCAGTTACTGCTACTACATTGTTCTGCATTTATGGCACATGCCATGGAGCTTACATGTTGGAAAGCTCTGCCAAGGTATCTTTGAAGGTGAGTACCATCAGCAGCAGTGCTAAAGGAGGGGTAAGTGGAGAGTAGTAAGTGTGAATGTCCATAAAATCAGGTATCATCAAAGACACACACACTCTTTCACACAAACAA
Source organism: Protopterus annectens (assembly GCF_019279795.1). NCBI lineage: Eukaryota > Metazoa > Chordata > Ceratodontiformes > Protopteridae > Protopterus > Protopterus annectens. Next base: position 832,115,752 of record NC_056749.1, read on the forward strand.
ACACAGTTACATCTTTAGAATTAGAACTCCTGCCTAACTAGCATGCTACACTACAGTATTGCACAGTTATCACAAGTGCCATGTAGCTTATATGTTGGAGAGCTCTCCACAGGTTTCTTTGAAGGTGAATAACATCAGCAGCAGTGCTAAAATAGGGGTAAGGGGAGATATTAAATGTGAGTGTTCACAAAAATCAGGTATCATCAAAGACACACACACACTCCCTCTCACAAACACACACAGTTTCACAGTTGCTATGTCTGGGATTAGAACTCCTACCTAACTAGTATGCTACACTATAGTATTACATAGTTATTGCAAGCACCATGGAGCTTATATGTTGAAGATCTGTCCAAAGGTATCTTTGAAGGTGAGTTACATCAGCAGCAGTGCTAAAGGAGGGGTAAGGGGAGAGTAGTAAGTGTTGATGTCCATAAAATCAGGTATCATCAAAGATATACACACTGTCACACAAACACACACACTTTCATGGTTGCCATGTCTGTGATTAGAACTCTTACCTAACTTGTATGCTACACTATTGTACTACACAGTTATCGCAAACACCATGGAGCTTATATGTTGGAGAGCTGCCCAAAGGTATCTTTGAAGGTGATTAACATCAGCAGCAGTGCTAAAGGAGGAGTAAGGGGAGAGTAGTAAGTGTCAATGTCCATAAAATCAGGTATCAACAAAGATACACACACTCTGTCACACAAACACACACAGTTTCACAGTTGCCACTTCTAAGATTAGAACTCCTACCTAACTAGTATACTACACTGTAGTATTACACAGTCATCACAAGCACCACAGAGCTTATATGTTGGAGAGCTCTCCACAGGTATCTTTGAAGGTGAGTAACATCAGCAGCAGTGCTAAAGGAGGGGTAAGGAGAGAATAGTAAGTGTTAATGTCTATAATGTCAGGTATCATCAAAGACACACACTCTCTCTCACACAAACACACACAGTCATCACTGGGATTAGAACTCCTACCTAACTAGTATGCTACACTATAGTATTACACAGTTATCACAAGTGCCATAGAGCTTATATGTTGGAGAACTCTCCACAGGTATCTTTGAAGGAGAGTAACATCAGCAGCAGTGCTAAAGGAGGGGTAAGGGGAGAATAGTAAGTGTCAATGTCTATAATGTCAGGTATCATCAAAGACACACTCTCTCTCACACAAACACACACAGCTTCACAGTTGCCATCTCTGGGATTATAACTCCTACCTAACTAGGTATGTTACACTATAGTATTACACATTTATCGCAAGTGCCATGGAGCTTATGGGGTTGGCACTTGTCCAAAGGGTTATTTCAAGGTGACTAACATTAGCAGGCATGCTAAAGTAGGGTAATGGGAGAAGTAGTGACTGTGAATGGCCTCAAAATTCTTCATCTCAACACACACTCACACACACACACACACACACACACACACACACACACACACACACACACACACACACACACACACATGCACATGCACACGCACACACACACACAAAACTTCACAGTTGCCATGTCTGGGATTAGAACTCCTACCTAACTAGTGTTCTACACTACAGTATTACACACATATTGCAAGTGCCATGCAGCTTATAGGGCTGAGACTTGGCCTGAAGGTTTTTTCAATGTGATTGACAGCAGGAGTGCTAACATGGACAATGGGAAGTGCAGTGTGTGTGTGAATGGGCCATAAACCATTCCTCTGGAAACACACACACTCAGCCACACACAACTACATTTGACAGGACTGGGTATACAAATGCTAGATGAATACTGATTTGTACTATCATGTTACACAGGTATCAGAAGCACCACAGACATTTTAAAGCTGGGGGCTACCAAAAGCAATTTCTATAGTGATTGACAGCACATCATGTGATATTTGCCAATTGGATGTGTGGTGGGTGGGACAGGCCTCATGATGGAAATCTCTCTGTCACTGTCTGTCTCTATCTTCCCCACATCTCTGCATGTGTATGTTTTACATATTGTAGTGTGTTGGCCTTGGATATGTGTTAGTATTCCTATCCAATGTGTGTGCAAAGCATGAATGGTGTACAATGTGATGTATTTGCACAGACATCTGCGACTGACAGATATGTATAGTCCACTGTGTTATCAGACATGGGCTTCATTACTCTAAGTGTAGGAGCATGCCCAGTATGACCTTCTGTACTGAGTGTGTGAATCCATTCCAGGTAGGTTGTACTCCAGTCCAGGGACTGGTGTTCTACACCTACAGCTAGCAACTTGTTTCTGCAGGATATCTGTAGATAGGTTGACAATATGGAGTCACAATGGACGAAATATAGTGGGATACTGTAACTATTGTGTCTGTGCTGCTTGTTTTACATGGCTGGTGTTAGCAGATATATTCAGACATATGTACTGTTTTACACTGTGATGTATTATTTCATCAACTATTGACAGATATACTTATTTCCTGGGTAATACAAGATGAATGAAGCTGTATCCAGTATTGTCATCTGCAGCCTACATATTCTTGCACACACACATGCCATTCATGAGGGGTAGATGCAGACACTTGCTGATAGGTCTGTGCAAATGGCCCAGCACCTTGTTACTGTATTGGCTGAGGATTCCCTGCTTGTACATTTATTGATGTAACAGAATGGCCATATCCTGCTGTGGCCATTCCTCTCAGCTGTACAGATTCACCCAGATTACCCAGAGGCAGGGCTCATATATCTGGTCAGTTCCCCTTCACATTGTGGTTTACAAGCAGGTTTGTAGCCACCCATTACTAGGTTTGCAGGCAGGGGTAGTATGGGCACACATCAGAGTTTCAGACTTCACACACTACATGACGTGAAGACTTCTACACCCCCACTCTGTTATTCTATCCTCATCCTAGCATTATGCAAGTGATATCCGAGAAGTATACCTATAGCTCTCCCTTCATCCCAGCATTATTTAGGGGTTGGTTCACTGTTCATGCAGTAGGATATGGTGGGCATGCTACTGGGATTTGTCAACATGGCCTTGCATTTGTGTTCTGTTGACTGTGTTATGTTGTTAGTTGGGACCCCATGAGATACCATACATTGAAAGTATGGGTGAGGCAGAGGCCTTTGACAGAGGACTATAGGGCATTTGGCAGTGATGCAGGCAATCTGTAGCAGGTCAGTGCATTCTGTCACTCCTGCATTCCCAGGCTGCAAGCCAGTGGATTTCCCTGGGGTGACAGGGTAAGTGTGTGAGGTGTTAATGGCAATAGTTCCTGTCCATATTAATCCATTGGTCTGGATGCTGGCAAGGTGCTGCTTACAGGTAGGGACACACCTGCATGGGACACCTCTTCAGCATGCTGCATTCTGTGGTTATTCCCATACAGAAGTGGGGGTCATACTATACTCATTCCCAACAGCAGGGATATTACCTGTGATAAACCTGTGGCTGATGGTGGGGTGAGCTGAGTGCATGTGTGATATGGAAGCTTCTTGCAGCTGACTCACAGATATACCTGGGACATTCCCCTTATGCTTCTTTGTGCGGGGACATAGGCAGTCTTTCATTACTTCATAACTGTGTTTTTTTGTGGTTTGCCACTGATTGGCCAGACTACATCAATATTCCATACTACACAGACAACTAATGTGCTGCTAACCTGTATGTACAATTCCAAAGGTGTGTGCAGTTGACAGTTACATTTTATGTACTCTGTCTAGGGTACTTCCACCTGTATACTGTATGTATGTCTGGGCCCACATTCATTGCATGTCCATCTTTCAGACGGTGACAGATATTGACATCTGGACAGTGAGTATGGATGACTGCTGACATGGGTATTGCTGAGATGCATTGTGGTTGGCACTGCAGTTGTCAGAACATGGCCCTATCATCAACAGTACTGGTCATAGGCCACAGAGACACAACCCTCCATGCCTACATGCTGACCACTTCCAGACAACATTGAACACACAACAACCTAACACATGGACCCCTGCATATTGTACATATGCAACAATCTATTCTGTAAATTGGGCCAGCTCAGAGAATCTGTGCTCCACTGTTATTAAACTCACACATACATGTTACTGCATTTCTACATTGGATTGTTGGGGGGCACACCTGATGACTTTAAACATTTGGTATGACTGTACTGTTATTTCAGGTATTCTGTTCTTCCATTTTGTTTTGTATTTTGACCTATCATACAGACTAAAGGCACATCAGTAGAGTACAGATCTTAGGTTTTATTGACCTACATTTCAGTTTCACACTTCTTATCCTTCAGAACTAGCATGCAACTACCAGACCTGTTGTAGTCTGTCTGTGTAGGTCTGGATGGGGGTTGTTCACCATTGCCATCAATTGGAGGCCTTAGCACAGACTTTCTTTATGGTTATCTACACCTGTCCTGCTGGCTGAGGCTGGTGTTGGGTATGTGAACCTCACTGACATGCATGTGTGTGCCCTATGGACACACCTTTGGGCCACCACATGTACTGCAGTGGGATTTGTCACCTTGTCTAGTACTGCCTACTTTGTTGACACTAGTATTTGTTATGAATTTCATGTTGTCCTTATAGGTGTCCACTGTCTGCTGCCATCACATTCAGCCATTCCCTTGTATAGTCACATCCATACCATAGATACAACTAGCAGAACATACTACTCCATTCAGCAATTGATAGGAAGAGCGACTTACCTTGTGGCTGTTCCAGTATTGAGGATGGTGCTGGAGGGCTGACTATGTTGGATGCACATTGTACACTCCCTATACTTGATAAAGCACAGGTAGTGTCATGTTTGGCATCCCTTTCACTGTATGTGTGAGTCAGAGAGAGGTGTCATTCCCTCGGTCCCTATTGTGTCAGTGTATGTGCTATGCATTGCCTCTTTGTCAAAGCCTGGGCATACTGGGCACATGTCCTTCTGCCAACATGGGCAGGCTCAGGTTGTTTCTCCTCTGAGTCTCTCTGTGCCTGTAATGGCCTTGGCAATGGTGGGGGGCTGTGTAGTCTTGCCCCATGCTGTTCCTGATGCAGCTATTTCTGCAGGATGATATTGTGTAGCATGGCACATAGAATGAACATTTATGTATATGTAGCTGGAGAGTACTGCAAGACTCCACTGGATATGTCCAGGCAGTGGAACTGTGACTTGAGCATCCCAAACACATGCTCTATTAAGATTCTGGTTTGTGCATGTGCCTTATTATGGAGTTCTTGTTTGGGTGGTTGTGCATTTCTGATGGGTGTCATCAGCTATGGTTCCAGTGCGCAACCAGCATCCCCCACTAGGTGGCCATATGGGATGTCCCCACTGGAAAATGTCTGTTACAGCTGTGTGATATGCCCGATGTGGGAGTCGCAATAGAGTCCAGGGCTGCCAACACACACATTTAAGATAATGCCCTGGGCATTGCACACAACCTGTCAGTTGATGGAGGAAAAGCCCTTGTGGTTTATGTAGACCCTACCCCACTCACTGGGTGGTGCTTTGATGTGTATGTGCGTGCAGTCTATAACACCCACTGCCTCAGCGTATTCTCCTATTTGGTGGAAGAGATGCGTATTGTTGGTCAATGCCTCACGGGTGTTAAGGAAATATATGTGCTCACCGGCATGTGCTGACATGGCATCCAGGAACTGGTGGAGTACCCTGGATGCTGATACCTGGGAGATCCCCATGATATTCCCAGTTGTCCTTTGGAAGGTACGTGTGGCTAGTATTCTTAAGCCTACACATACCTTGGTATCCACTGGGAGGGGTTCCCCTCTGTTGGTTCTGTGTGTGAGGTGTGGCTGGCACAGCTCAACAATTTGCTGTAGAATGCCCCTGTCCACCCTATAATGCTCCACTATCTCCAGCTCATGTAGCTCCTGGTAGGTTACCTGGGGTCTGTAGACTCTTCTCCTTCTCCTCACTGTGGGTTGGTCATCAGCATTCACATCCTCACCACCCTCAGCCTCTTCCACATATTGATGTATGAGAGCAACAGCTGCCCGTAACATTTTGTTAGTTTTTTCATGTAAAACTTCCCCATCTGTGTACACCAGTGGTGTAGAGTTTGTGGGAAACACCAGATTGAAAGGTGCTTGCATAGTTTATAGTAATGTGCTAGGCTGGGCTGCTGCCTGTGTAATTGGCTGATTCTGATACATTTCACCTGCCAGCTATGCTAGTTCTCCTTGATTGCCTTCTTACTGCTGTTTTCCCTTCCCATTGCCTTCCTGTTTAAGCCCCAAGGCGCGGCGCGCATACCCAGTTCTCAGATGTGAACAGAGCTGCTATTTCCTGTTTTTTTTTTTTTTGTTTAAAACCTGGTACACAGTATGCACAACTGTTTAGGCAATGTAGACACTGCTAGGCAGCCTCAAACACACACCCTTCCTTATCTGTGCTTAGCTAAGGGCAAACATGGGCCACAGAGCTCCAATAAGCTTACAACATGCAAGACACTCCTCCTTATGAGGTCATTTACCTCTTATACTTATACCATGGTGTTGCTGCACCTACATGGTTGGGTGCAAGCTAACAGTGAATGGAATTCTGTGATTCAGTATCAGTCCCCTCATTTGCATAAAACAGAATGCTACTTCATAGTAACCACACTCACACTGAGCCTTCCCCCTTAGCAACCACTATTCCCTGGTATTGCTTTCTTATGTATGCCATTGACTATCATGACAAAATGCTGATTTGGGTTTAAAAGCTTATTTCCAACTTTTTTTCTTCTTTTCGGGCCAATCCCATTTGTGCACCACTGACCTACACTTAAATGGCCGAAATAGGTCAAAAAAATGTTATTTTTTATAATTTTGCAACTATTTCCCATGCCAATGGCCATATATTTGGCAACTGGCATGTCTACTACATTGAATACATGCTTTCTTTGGAGCTGTCTTGCCTTCAATTTGTAATTTGCAGAAACGTATTTGGTTAGTAACTGAATACATTTCTGCAGGTTACACTATTCCTGCACAGATGCCTGCCTGCTTCCTGGATTGCTAATTCACCTCATTTGCATGGTTTTCACCAGCAAATGGAGTAATTAGCATATAGCAGTGGTGTCCATGCAGGAATAGTGTAGGAGCACTCATGCATTTCCCGGGAGCTCGTTCCTGGATTGCTCGTTGGCCATATTGCCTGAAGCAGCTCTTGCACTATTCCTGCACTATGTGCAGAGCTTGCTGAATCCCAGGGAATGTGTAGCATGGACATAAAATGTACCATTGTTAGAAGGTTGAGATGATCTACTGCTGAGCCATATCGATCTGACAGACATAAATCCAGACCAGTTTTCCTTATGTGATATAATGTGATATCATTAGAATAAGCCACTGCCACCAACATTCTGTGTGTGATATAATGAGATATTGTTAGGCTGAGAGACTGCCACCAGCATTCCTTATGTGATATAATGAGATATTTTTAGGCTGAGGGACTGCTACCAGCAATCCCTGTGTGATATAATGAGATATCGTTAGGCTGAGGGACTGCCACCAGCATTCCCTGTGTGATATAATGAGATATCATTAGGCTGAGGGACTGCCACCAGCATTCCCTGTGTGATATAATGAGATATCATTAGGCTGACGGACTGCCACCAGCATTCCCTGTGTGATATAATGAGATATCATTAGGCTGACGGACTGCCACCAGTATTCCCTGTGTGATATCAGAGTCTCTCTGAACTTCTGTAGCTTGATGTTTACTCTGGAGGTCAGTCAGAACATCACAGGTACAGTCTGCTCCTTAGTAACTTAACCATGAATTTGCATGAGCTGGTGACCATACCTCAAAGGGAATAGAATAGCATGGATAATCATTCGGGAGCACTCCTCAAGCTACCAACACCGAACTGAAAGCAGACCATCCTTATGGAGTATTCCCTACATGCCATTCTCAAGTTAAGAGCTGATAGTTCTACATTAACACACTGTACTGTGCTATTAACTATCAATACCTTATTTAAATAATTTCTGTGGCAGTTTAAGTACACACCAAAATGTTCTATCAGTTATATTATTATGATTATTCATGTGAATATTAAGCACATTTCAACAGTAGTATCTGTTATACCGCAGCCCTGGTTAGCTGACTTGTATATCATCAGGCATGTAGAGTACATGTCTTTGAGCTCTCTGCACAGCAAGACATATTCATATTCCAAATTTTAGTAACTGTACTAATACTGCTGTCATGCTGCGGTAGCATTGTCACCTCACAGTAAGACGTCCTATTTGATTCTCAGCTAGAGCATCTTCTGTGGGGAGACATGCGTGAATGGGCATACCTTCGTTGAAGGTTGTGCATCAGGGCTGGCAACTCGGCATGTAAAAATCTACTGCCAATCATTAGCGGACCGGAGTTCCGCTGTGGCGACCCCTAACCGGGAAAAGCCGAAAGACACAACAACAACTAATACTGCTGTCACTGTATGTGGTTTTCAGTGTTTTGCATTTTTACTTGACAGGTTTCAGCATATATGAGAGTGACAGAACTGTTGTAGAGTATCTTTTTGCATTCATACTTCCCAGAAATAAAACTGACCTACCGAACTGATCCAACAAATTCAAAATACCAAAGAATCTGACAAATTCCTGGTCTTGCTATATCACAAAAAAAAAAATCAATGGAAATTGAAAGTACCTTACAATGTTTTAATATATCTTATACGTAATATCAAAATAGGTCCTATTCTTTGTACAGTAAGCGCTTCAGTCTGTTTTCTTTAATACTTGATTCTGTGCAGAAAAAAAATTAAACTAATCTGCATTTTAATCAGTAGATTCTCTTCCACTAATGCCTTAATTTCCTCACAGATAAGGAAGTTTTCACTGGAAAATCATAAGTGATGTATATTAAATACAAATTATGAAATGCAGGTGAGAATCCTTAAAAGCAAGCATTAAATCAGAGTGGATAAGCATCTGAAGAAATTTCAACAAACTAGTAATCAATCTTTGCTTGTACTTATTTATTTACTAATTATATCACATAATCAAATATTCACACATAACTGAACTCAATGTACTTCAGATGTTGAATGCACCAATTGTTTAAGTACTCTAGACTGTTCACATGCATGACAGTTATACTTGTATTTACAATGCAGTATCTGGTTGAGAAGAATCCATGAAAGTTTATTTTGCTTATATAATTAAATAAATACATAAATAAAAATAATTTGGTCATACACAGATGTGTTTTTCACAAATAAATTTGGTATGAAGCAGTGATTTGGATTTCATAATCATAATAAAGGTTTTGACTCTTTATTGAGGAAAAAATGAACTATAAAAACACTAAAAAATTACTTGTAAGCTTCACTACTAATACAGTAGGGTACTATTACAATCTACAGTTAAAAGTCAATATACAAATATAAGACTAACTATAAATATGGAACTATTTATAGGTGGCAGAGCTGTAATAGGTTAGGTTACTAAGGCAAGAGGTAGATACCCATTACTACTACTAAATGTACCTAACGTTATTAAGAAACAATATTGTGGGAAGGTAAGGAGAGAGTGCTGATAGCTTGAGAAGTGATCACCTCCCAGTCCCTAGACTAGAATAAAACCATGATAACAATATATAGACTGAGACACAAACCAGGTAAAATGTGAGTTTCATTTAGTCATAAACCTATCTTCCAACTCCTCCTCCTGGATATCATTAACTCAGCTGGAAATATTTCCTGTAAAATCTCCAAACATTCAGTTATCTTTGGAGGGGAGGATGTTTTCCATTGCCTAGTAAGATACCATATACTACAGGTGCCATTCATCTAATCAGGTGGCAGGATACATTTGCACTATTTAATCTAAAAACTGTGACCAAAAATTACGTAAATGAGGGCAAGCCCAAAATGTATGCTCCCGGTCAATGATAGATTGATCAGACTGATGCTTCCAACCTAAAGGTTTCAAGATGGGCCATGCTGGGAATTTCAACTGGCATTAAAGGCAGACCATATGCCATGGTGGTGCAGCAGTAGCATTGTTGCCTCACAGCAAGAGGTTCTCCCGTTCGATTCTCAGCTGGAGTGCCTTCTGTGCAGAGTCTGCATGTCCTCCCCGTGGTCAAATGACGTTAAAGACATGCAGGTAGGTGTGAGCATGAATGGGTGTGCCTTCTTTGAAGGTTGGATGTCGGGCTGGCAACTCGGCACAGTAAAAATCCACTGCTGCCAATCATGAGTGGACTGGAGTTCTGCTGTGGCAACCCCTAACCAGGAAAAGCCAAAAGACATTATATATTAAAGGCAGACCATGCAGGCATTTCTAAGCAAAGAGTTTCTACCTCATGGTAACTGTCCTTTTGATGCAACTACGTAATACATAACTTCAAAATGAAAATAAAGAAAGCAGCTTTTAGAAAGCGATATTAGAATCTTTTACCGTTCAGAACCAAACACAACTATTATAAATGAGGAATTTATCTTCAAGATTCATAGCCCTCAAGATGTTACATTAAACAGTGTCTCACAGAAAAGTGTGACTTTGAGAGCAGACCATGAAGAAGCAATATATATGTTATGTCTTAAATGAAGAAAGAGAAATCTCTAACTGGATCATCAGCACTCTAACTGGATCATCAGTACTCTAACTGGATCATCAGTACTCTGAACTTAGATTAAAGCTTATCTTTTGTGGATAAAGGACTTCAGGTCAATACCTATACATTATACATTATACATGTCCTTCACAAAACCACAATTTATTCCAGTCAAATTTTTATTTCACCAAGACAAAATGCAAGTGCAAATACAAATCAAAGGAAGAAATGTAAAAAGGGACAATAACTTCTATCTACAGTCATACAAAGAACAGAAGAACTTTCTAAGTTACTAACATCTGAAATGATAGTGGTCAAGCTTCTTTTTAAAGAAATTACAAGCAGCATTACTACATGAATGTAACATATCTGACTTACAAAAAAACACTACATCATTTACATCAAACAAGCAACCAAAATGATGCATAAACAATGGACTGGCAAATCAGTAGATTACAGAGAAATTATAATGATCATTTGCGATTGCATACCTTACACTAATACAAACAATCACAAACATTGCTATAAAAGCAAATTGATATGACTTAAGTTGTTGTTGTTGTTGTATATTTCGGCTTTTACCAGTTAGGAGTCACCACAGCGGAACTCCGGTCTGCTAATGATTGGCAGTAGATTTTTTACGTACCGAGTTGCCAGCTCTGATGCACAACCTTCAACGAAGGTACACCCATTCACACGTCTCCACACAGAAGACGCTTTCGCTGAGAATCGAACAGGACAACATCTTACTGTGAGGCGACAACGCTACCACAGCACCACCACCACAGTTAAGTACATATGTGAAAATATACAGCACTGATACAACAAATCTTCTTTGACAATCCCTGCATTCTAGCGAGAACTTTGTACAACAAAATGGCCCCATATAAGATATTTATTCAGAAGAATAACACACTTTATTATATTTGTCTGTCTGTTGTTGCATTGAAAATCATTCTAGCAGGAGATGAATTTCAAGGTACCTGTATCAATCTGAATTGTTTAGATGAGCTATCTACATTTCTTTTTTATTAATTGTTTTTATTGAAAAATTTTAAAACAAAACATTAATATATGATAATATAAATATTATAAAACAACTATACATTTATAAAAGAACAATAATAAACAACTAAATAACTATTTACAATGGTGTATACTATAAAACAAAGCTTTTTAAACAGAAAAAGAAATGTGATGAGTAGTTGTTAGTTAAGTATTAAAGTCTCAAACAAACAAAAAAGAGAAAACCAAGGAGAGAAAGTACTGCCACTTCTTTTATTACGATTCCACACACCAATAACGTTATGAACGCCTTCAATTACAATTGCGTTTTCGTCCCAATAAGCATGGACTTCATCAGATAAAAACCATTTCATCTCATTTGTCTTTTATACAACTTCCCAAACTAAAACCCAATAAAAACCTTTTATTTCAAATTCAGTAAGCAAATCATGTTCCACCTAGTTAATTAATTATTAATGATAAAACAATTCATTTTTCGTTTAAAATCAACAACTTATTAAATCATTCATTCATTTTAATATCTTGTAATTATATAAATTTATTTAAAATGTTTTTTTTTTAAAAACAATATATAATATAATATAATATATATATATATATATACTTTAAAAATGTTGTTACATTTCAATGATGCATTCTAAACAATGAAATAAAAATATCCCAAAATTTCATAGCAACAGTGCCACCTTCTGTTTTTATTTTATTTTGTTTTCTCTTTTTTGTTTGTTATTTAGTCGAGTGGAGAGATTTTGCTTTTTGGATTACTAAGTATTAAAGTCTGTTTATCCAGCAGTTCTTTGAATTTCAACCATATATTATATGAAGAGGTGATTCTAGATGTTCTTGTCTTGATCATGATAAGTGCAAGATAACAGACTGCAGTTAGACAGGCTAAGTGTACAAATTCCTTCACAGCAGGAGTCGTCTGATTCCTCCAGTTCTTGATGATGACTTTTCTTGCTAATGTTAAGATACTCCATAAAAGAGGGTATTTTATTTTTGTGACACAAGTGGGAATAGGTGTATTAAATAAAATAAGACATTTGGTCAGCATAAATGTATCATTCAAAACAGACTGTAAGAGAGAGTTCATATTATCCCAATATGTTTTAAGTTTTATGCAATCATATGGTGCCAGTCAGCTTTAACATTTAGTTTACATCTCCAGCATCTTATGTCTTTATTAAACATCAATACAGCTTTATGTGGTGTGATAAATGTTCTATGTAAGCAATTCCAAGAGAATATCCTCCCCCTTAGTGATAAAGAAGTTTGTTCTGAAGACTGGAGTTTTAGTTTTTATCATCTACAGGATCTTGAGGAGTTATTATTACAAAGTCTAAATAATCCAAATAGCTTTCTTTGTGACATACTGTCAATTTATTAAGTACCTTATATATTGTAGATAGAAGTCCCTTTTCAATTATATTCTGGTGCATTAGAATAATGAGCAACTCGATGAATGTGGGGAAAGAATTTCTAGCTATTGGTTGCATTAGATTAATCTTATGTTCAATCAATTGTCTACAGTTCTGAATTTCTAACCATACATCTTTGCTTAACTCAAATGATATGTTCAACATTTTGTAACTTTCCATTGTCTAGTAATTGATACCAGTATATCAGGTTTTTGTCTTTAAATGTAGGCATGATTCTTAAATTAAATGTATTGAAACTATTTTGAGTGTAGGCGGCTGGTAATGCAAAGAAAATCCATGCTTTATATTCAGGGTTCCTGAAAAATGAAAATTTTAAAGGAGATTATTATTGTATTAATATATAAGACATGGTGGTGCAGCGGTAGCATTGTCGCCTCACAGCAAGAGGTTCTCCCATTCGATTCTCAGCTGGAGCACCTTCTGTGTGGAGTCTGCATGTCCTCCCCGCGGTCGAGTGGCATTCAAAAGACATGCGTGAATGGGCGTGCCTTTCTTGAAGGTTGGGCATTGGACTGGCACCTCAGCACCATAAAAATCTACTGCCAATCATTAGCAGACCGGAATTCTGCTGTGGCGACCCCTAACCAGGAAAAGATGAAGATTATTGTATTAATATAATAAGAGTTAACTAAATAGTCTTTTACTAACCGATGACATTTATTAGTAGCTATTTTAGTATGATATCATTTTGTTAAAATATTGAAGTTACACCAAATACTTTCATAACAATCTTTCCATTTGGCATTATAATTATTATTTCCCCAAGAAATTATTGTCTTAACAATTGACGATAATGAATATAATTCTAAATCTGAAAAAACAATATCACCCAATGTCCAATCTCTAATGTGATGGTTTAAAGCCAGGCTTATTGGGAAACCATAAAAATCTCAGAAGCAAAGATTTATACTTCTTTTTATTTTTTTGGGAGTAGAAGGGATACAGATTGTATTATATATATAATTTTAGGAAGGGTAATCATTTTAATTAAGGAGAGTCTCTCTTCCATAGTGAAAAAATGTATTCCATTTATTAATAGTTTGTTTTATGGAATTTACTTTATTATTATAATTAAGGGATGCTATATCTTTAATATTATGAGTCATGATTATCCCTAAGCAACTGATTTTACCATCTTTCACAATGTATTTATGTAATTTCGTATCTATTGCATTAATAGATTATAATTAACAGGTTGTACTGTAGTGGTGGTGCTGCAGTAGTGTTGTCGCCTCACAGTAAGACGTCCTGTTCGATTCTCAGCTAGAGCATCTTCTGTGTTGAGACATGCGTGAATGGGTGTACCTTCTTTAAAGGTTGTGTGTCAGGGCCGGCAACTCGGCATGTAAAAATTTACTGCCAATCATTAGCAGACTGGAGTTCTGCTGTGGCGACCCCTAATCGGGAAAAGCTGAAAGACACAACAACAACTTTAGTCTTATTCTCATTAAAACTGTTTCCTGATTTCTTCTGGAATATTTTTATTACTTAGAATACTGCAATAACAGAAGAATTGCAATCAAAGTTAATACATACATACATACATAAATACATACATACAAATGGTTCTAGCACGGGCATTAAAGCCCTTCAACCTTGCCAATATGCCAAAACACTTGTTCCCATAATAAATGTCCAGGCTGTTCTTAAAAATATCTAAACTAGTACTTGCTTTAATGTAATTTGGTAGTCTGTTACAAGCATCAGCTACTCTGCCAGAGAACCAATTAGTATACTTCTCATTCCTCTAGAATATTCTACATAGTTTATCTGATGATTCTCTAGTACTTTTTGATAACCCCAAACATTCCCATAGGTAGTTGTCCCTAAATGCCCTATATACCTGAATAAGATCTCCTCTTAAATATCTGTAAGAGACACTGTACAAGTTCAGATATTTTAGTCTTTCATAATAACTTAGATTTTCACATCCATGGATGCCCTTGGTATATTTCCGCTGTACTCTTTCCAGTTTATTCATGCTTGTTTTCCTATAGGGTTCCCATATTATTATTATTCCGTACTCAAGTTTGGGTCTAATGTAACTAACAAACAATGACTTTATTATGTTTGATTTCCTAGACTTTATAAATCTTTTTATACAACCTGTAGCTCTATAACTATCATTAGCCAATTGGTTGATATGATTAGAAAAACTCAAAGCTGAATCTACCCATATACCCAGGTCCTTAAATGAGTCTACAGTTTCAATCACTGTGTGCTGTATTAAATACTCACCTTTCAGTTTATGTATCCCAAATCTCATATGCTTAGTTTTTGATGTATTTATCAATATATTATTCTCCTGTGCCCAAATGGTCAATTTAGTCAAATTATTTTGCAGATATGCCTTATCTGTAACACTTGTCATCAGTTTACCCCAATTTCAGGTCATCAGCATATAGACTGTAGAAGACCTCAGATGAAAAAGTAAGGTCTGAAATATACAATATAAACAAGTAAGGGCCTAGTACAGAGCTCTGTGGGACACCTTGACTGTAACCAAGGATTTCACCTGTCCAGTTGGCGTGTGATACTTGCCATGTCCTATTTGTAAGCCATGCAGCTATCCATCTTATCAACAGTACATTAATACCTAGTTGTACTAATTTATTGATCAGTGTTTTGTGCATGACCCTGTCAAATGCTGAAGTTAAATCTATATAAATCACATCACAGCACATTTTTTCATTCATAACTGTTATTATATTGTTATAGAACATCATGTTACAGGTGGTAATATATCTATTTTCAACATATGCATGCTGATATATGGGTTCAAGTCCCAACCTATCCAGTTCTGACAATACCTTCTCCATTATTTTTCCACAACATGAAAGTAGACTTAAGGGTCTATATGACTCTGGGTTTGTCCTACTCCACTTTCCCTTAAAGACAGGTTTAATAAGTGCATGTCTCCAGTCCTGAGGAATCTCCCCATATTTATATGACCTAGTGAATAACGGATGTAATGGCAGTATAAGTTCTTGCTTAAGTGTTCTCAAATCATTGTTACTTATTCCGTCTCCTCCCTGCGCTTTGTTTGTATCCAGTTTGCACAGTTCTTTTTCAATATAATATAATTTGATTCCAGTATCAGGGGTTACCTGGATGTCACTAGGACAACTTACCACCCCTTTTGTGAAGCCAAACTGTTTTATATAAGATTTTATAAATATATCTATAATCTGTTGTGTCTGAGAATAAATTTTAGAATCTGCACACACTTTATCAAGTTTGTGTATCTTTACTCCTTCCACATCTTATGTATCTATAAAAAGGTTTCCTATTATGCTCAATATCTTTATATCAATTTTCTTCAAAATTTTCTTGATCTTGTCTAACACTATGCTTAATCTGTTTGTCCAGATTGTTTATTTCAGTTTTCAAAGTTGTAGTTCAACCTCTCTTCCATTTCTTATATTTTTTGTCTCTCACCTTAATCAGGTATCTTGTTCTTATGGAAATATACCCCCCTGATGTTACATGCCTAGATCCTGATGTTAAACATGTTTTGACTTTTTGCACTCAAACTATTTCTCTTTCAAAACTTTCCATATTCCATCTGCAGTTTTTCCACTGAACACCTCACTCCAGTTAGTTTTATATAGCAATGTTTTTGCTTCCCTATAATCTGTAATTAACCTTCTGTGCATTGGCTTAGATTTCAGTTTGACAGAATTATCTAGCAACAAATTAACCTTTATGACCCCTTGATCACTGCACATCAGTGGTGGTAAAACTTGACTTAAAGTTACAGTAATTTCTTTAGGAACACAAACAATATCTAGTATATTCTGTTCCCTGGTAGGTTTGTTTTACAATTTGAAGCATTTGTTGTTCCTGAATATACTCTGTGAATAATTTCTTTACTAACGTTGTTGAATCAATATTATTCCAGTCTGTTTCTTTAAGTCCCCAGCAGAAATTAAGCTGATTGGCCTTCTCAAATTTTCTCCCTGTATTAGGTAGAATGAGGTAATGACACTAGACTGGAAAGAGGGTCCCAGATCAAATTTACAGTAGGGGCGGGCAACTGCAAAGCCACCAACTATAAGAACAACATACCAATAGGGAGGAAGTGGGAAACAAACTGCAGAAATGTTTCTCACAGCAGAAAAGCAGCAGTGAGCCTTTAAATGAAAGTTTTAAACAGCTAAAGGAGCCTCTAGAGAAAGTGTTTAACTGCAAACAAGTTATAAGAAACAAACAACCCAACAAATGCTTAATAAAAGTGGATAATTTCCAGTTAATACCTCACACACAGTGAAACTAGCTAGAAAAATATACAGTACACAAAGTGCTATAAATAACTCAAACAAAATAAGCAAAAAAACAGGATGCTTAATATTATATATTATAGATCCGAGTTTGCTCAGTGTCCTTCCTTCGATTAGCTCAGTGTGAAATGGAAGAAACACTCACAACTTAACTTCTTAGGTAACAGAAAATTGAAACCTGAGACAACTTTTATGAAGAAAAAAAGCTCAAAAGAATCAATGAGGTGCTTAGTCAAAGCTGTAGTCCAGGTGACCTCAGTCAGCCAATGACCTTAAACAATGCTCTCTCACTGAAATGCCTGATGGCTTTGGCTAAACCAAGATGTCCCTGAATATGTGCTCAGATACAGCCTCCACAAACACTAGGCCCAAATACAAGCCTGAATATGGACAATAGCTATCTTTAATTCCTATCATAACACCTCCACCTGATTTTTTGTTAGAATGTCTGTTACAGTAAAAACATTTATACCCTGGCAGAACTGGTTTCCAGTCATTGTTCTTTAATCATGTTTCACAAGCTATAACAACATCAATCTTGTGGGAACGTAATAGGATGTCATCTGTAAATAGCTGTATTTTGGAGATTAAATCATTATTTATTACTATAACTTCGATGTTTTTATTTGATCTTATATAATTTGCAAAAGGTTACATAACTACAGCAAAAAACAATGGGGACAAGGGACAACCCTGTTTAGTACCTTTAGTAAGCGTGATTGATTGGGAAGGAAATGAGACTAGCTTATTGTATACAAAGGAGTTTTCATAGACAAGTTTGATTAATTGTAAGAAATTGTTTGAAAAATTACATTATTCCAGTATTAATAATAAGCGCTCCTAGTTAACTGAATCAAATGCACTATTAATATCAGACTAACCAAAGTTAGCTTTTTTATTGAATTATTAGTATAATCACTTATTGATAGTATTCTCTTAAACTATCATGGTTGTTCCTGTTCATTATAAACCCAGTCGGATCACTGTTTATCAAGACTGGAAGAAATTGTTTTATTCTAGAGGCATAAATTGATATAAATATTTTATAGTCTGCATTTAATAATGAAATTAGTATATATGAAGAACATTGTGTTGAGTCCTTGTCAGGCTTTAAACTTGGGGATATTAGAGTGTATATCCAGGATGGTGGCACCTTTGTAAGTCCTTTAACTATTGAAAATACCTCTAGTAAAATACTTAAGCATCCTTAGTCATCATTTTGTGTAGTTCTGGTATTATACTGTAATTTTCAGGTCCCTTATTGGGTGTTAATTTATTAATTTGAATTTTGAGTTCAGGCATTAATATAGGCTTGTCAATTATTTTTATTTGATCTTCTGACAGTTTATGTTCAGTATATTTTGTATAAATGTTTTATTTAGATGTTGTGTAGCCATTGTCGCTTTGTGTTGATTAATCTTATTAAGATGAGACCTGAAAACATCCAGACTATCTTCTATTTCAGTAACATTCTTTTTTACTACTAGAGGAGTATAATTCTTTGATGTGGTTAGATTTAACAATCATTTTTCTTCTAGTAGCAAACTTATGGATGGATTTAGGATTTATAGAATAACTAGTTATTTTAATCTTACAGTTCAATCAACTTGTAGTAACAAATAAAGTTCTTTACTGCCCAGAAAAAACTCCAGCATTAAAACATATAATCACCCCCCTACAACAACAATCGCCCTCTCTGATCCTCCACCAGACTATGGGTTCAAACAGTCAAAGCAAACCACTCTGCTGGTGACTCACTACTTGCCAACTCTGTTGGACATGGAACTGTCTACCAACAGACCTGACATTATAACCATCCTTAGCCATATTTAAAAACAAACTAAAGAGTCACCTCAAATCAAACTGTTTATGCCCATGCGCTAGACCCAACTAGGATTTCTCTCTACATCACTACTTCATGTCCCATCCTAAATATACTAGTTTCATACCAAATAGGGCTAGTCCTTTCCCCATTCTTAGTGAGTATGGCCCTGTAACAGGAAGGGCACCTCTATTATCTGCTTTAGCCAGAATGTCAAGATACAAAATCTTTCTACCCAGTATTTGTAACTGATCAAGTCTGAATATGTATGTAATTTAACCTCTGCAAGCAATGTAACTACTGTATGTATGTATCTACTGTATGTATGTTACTACTGTATGTATGTAACTACTGTATGTATGTATCTAATGTATGTATGTTACTACTGTATGCATGTAACTACTGTATGCATGTATGTACTCTATGTATGTAACTACTGTATGTATGTATCTACTGTATATATGTTACTACTGTATGTATGTAACTACTGTATGTATGTATCTACGGTATGTATGATACTACTGTATGTATGTAACTACTGTATGTATGTATCTACTGTAGGTATGTTACTACTGTATGTATGTATCTACTGTATGTATGTTACTACTGTATGTATGTAACTACTGTATGTATGTATCTACTGTATGTATGTTACTACTGTATGTATGTAACTACTGTATGTATGTATTTACTGTATGTATGTTACTACTGTATGTAACTACTGCATGTATGTTACTACTGTATGTACGTTATTACTGTATGTATGTAACTACTGTATGTATGTATCTACTGTATGTATGTAACTACTGTATGTATGTATCTACTGTATGTATGTTACTACTGTATGTATGTCTCTACTGTATGTATGTTACTACTGTATGTATGTAACTACTGTATGTATGTATCTACTGTATGTATGTTACTACTGTATGTATGTTACTACTGTAACTACCGTTGTTATTAATGCGCAAATTAATGTATGCAGCTACTTTTTCTAAATTGTCTCTGTGTTTTTTATTGTTAACCTTGGAGCTTTTCTCCCCTGGCCTCTGCTGAAAATGGGCATATATCCAGTCGGACTATCCTGGTCAAAAATGTAAAATAAAATAAATAAATAAATAAAATCTTTTCTAAATTTACCACTGTTTTATGTTGTAAAATTTCTAAATATTTACTGTTTAAGCTGTTTATTTCTTCTAAGTTATTTCCTTTTTGATTAATTTTAACTTATCAATTTTCTCCTGTAAATCTATCAGTTCTTTGTCCCCGTTGTTTCTTTTTCTGTGCATACCAGCTTGTAATTTTGCCAAAAAAGTTATGCTTTTAAAGAGTCACATACAAAAATCTCTGATGTGTTACCTGTATTATTACTTCCAATAAAAGTTTGAATTTTTTATTAAAGAACTCCTTAACAGGTTCATAGGTTAGTACTAAGCTAACTGCCCTTTCGAGCCATTGGAAGCCTAGCCAATTATCCCTTGTGAGACTCAAACCCTGCACCTTGTGTTTGTAAGGCAAATACCTTAACCATTAGGCTACCCTCCCAACCCCTTTCTTTCATGTTAGTTATATATGCAGAACTCCTATTACTTGAGATGTTATTACTAGAATTTAATATACCTTCAAATGTTATTCCGTCATGATCTAACAGTGAGTAAGAGACTACTTCAACATTATCTATTCTACTAGTGATCTCGTTTGAAACACGTACTGTATCTGATGTTATTCCGTCATGATCCAGCAGTGCGTAAGAGACTACTTTAACATTATCTATTCTATTAGTGATCTCGTTTGAAACACGTACTGTATCTGATGTTATTCCGTCATGATCCAGCAGTGCGTAAGAGACTACTTCAACATTATCTATTCTACTAGTCATCTCGTTTGAAACACGTACTGTATCTGATGTTATTCCGTCATGATCCAGCAGTGCGTAAGAGACTACTTTAACATTATCTATTCTACTAGTGATCTCGTTTGAAACACGTACTGTATCTGATGTTATTCCGTCATGATCCAGCAGTGCGTAAGAGACTACTTCAACATTATCTATTCAACTAGTCATCTCGTTTGAAACATGTACTGTATCTGATGTTATTCCGTCATGATCCAGCAGTGCGTAAGAGACTACTTCAACATTATCTATTCTACTAGTCATCTCGTTTGAAACACGTACTGTATCTGATGTTATTCCGTCATGATACAGCAGTGCGTAAGAGACTACTTCAACATTATCTATTCTACTAGTCATCTCATTTGAAACACGTACTGTATCTGATGTTATTCCGTCATGATCCAGCAGTGCGTAAGAGACTACTTTAACATTATCTATTCTACTAGTGATCTCGTTTGAAACACGTACTGTATCTGATGTTATTCCGTCATGATCCAGCAGTGCGTAAGAGACTACTTCAACATTATCTATTCTACTAGTGATCTCGTTTGAAACACGTACTGTATCTGATGTTATTCCGTCATGATCCAGCAGTGCGTAAGAGACTACTTCAACATTATCTATTCTACTAGTGATCTCGTTTGAAACACGTACTGTATCTGATGTTATTCCATCATGATCCAGCAGTGCGTAAGAGACTACTTCAACATTATCTATTCTACTAGTGATCTCGTTTGAAACACGTACTGTATCTGATGTTACTCCGTCATGATCCAGCAGTGCGTAAGAGACTACTTCAACATTATCTATTCTACTAGTGATCTCATTTGAAACATGTACTGTATCTGATGTTATTCCGTCATGATTCAGCAGTGCGTAAGAGACTACTTCAACATTATCTATTCTACTAGTCATCTCGTTTGAAACACGTACTGTATCTGATGTTATTCCGTCATGATCCAGCAGTGCGTAAGAGACTACTTTAACATTATCTATTCTACTAGTGATCTCGTTTGAAACACGTACTGTATCTGATGTTATTCCGTCATGATCCAGCAGTGCGTAAGAGACTACTTCAACATTATCTATTCTACTAGTGATCTCGTTTGAAACACGTGCTGTATCTGATGTTATTCCGTCATGATCCAGCAGTGCGTAAGAGACTACTTCAACATTATCTATTCTACTAGTGATCTCGTTTGAAACACGTACTGTATCTGATGTTATTCCGTCATGATCCAGCAGTGCGTAAGAGACTACTTCAACATTATCTATTCTACTAGTGATCTCGTTTGAAACACGTACTGTATCTGATGTTATTCCGTCATGATCCAGCAGTGCGTAAGAGACTACTTCAACATTATCTATTCTACTAGTCATCTCGTTTGAAACACGTACTGTATCTGATGTTATTCCGTCATGATCCAGCAGTGCGTAAGAGACTACTTTAACATTATCTATTCTACTAGTGATCTCGTTTGAAAAACGTACTGTATCTGATGTTATTCCGTCATGATCTAAAAGTGAGTAAGAGACTACTTTAACATTATCTATTCTACTAGTGATCTCGTTTGAAACACGTACTGTATCTGATGTTATTCCGTCATGATCCAGCAGTGCGTAAGAGACTACTTCAACATTATCTATTCTACTAGTGATCTCGTTTGAAACACGTACTGTATCTGATGTTATTCCGTCATGATCTAACAGTGAGTAAGAGACTACTTCAACATTATCTATTCTACTAGTGATCTCGTTTGAAACACGTACTGTATCTGATGTTATTCCGTCATGATCCAGCAGTGCGTAAGAGACTACTTCAACATTATCTATTCTACTAGTCATCTCGTTTGAAACACATACTGTATCTGATGTTATTCTGTCATGATCCAGCAGTGAGTAAGAGACTACTTCAACATTATCTATTCTACTAGTGAACTCGTTTGAAACACGTACTGTATCTGATGTTATTCCGTCATGATCCAACAGTGCGTAAGAGACTACTTCAGCATTATCTATTCTACTAGTGAACTCGTTTGAAACACGTACTGTATCTGATGTTATTCCGTCATGATCCAGCAGTGCGTAAGAGACTACTTCAACATTATCTATTCTACTAGTCATCTCGTTTGAAACACATACTGTATCTGATGTTATTCCGTCATGATCCAGCAGTGCGTAAGAGACTACTTCAACATTATCTATTCTACTAGTCATCTCATTTGAAACACGTACTGTATCTGATGTTATTCCGTGATGATCCAGCAGTGCGTAAGAGACTACTTTAACATTATCTATTCTACTAGTGATCTCGTTTGAAACACGTACTGTATCTGATGTTATTCCGTCATGATCCAGCAGTGCGTAAGAGACTACTTCAACATTATCTATTCTACTAGTGATCTCGTTTGAAACACGTACTGTATCTGATGTTATTCCGTCATGATCCAGCAGTGCGTAAGAGACTACTTCAACATTATCTATTCTACTAGTGATCTCGTTTGAAACACGTACTGTATCTGATGTTATTCCGTCATGATCCAGCAGTGCGTAAGAGACTACTTCAAAATTATCTATTCTACTAGTGATCTCGTTTGAAACACGTAATGTATCTGATGTTACTCCGTCATGATCCAGCAGTGCATACGAGACTACTTCAACATTATCTATTCTACTAGTGATCTCATTTGAAACACATACTGTATCTGATGTTATTCCGTCATGATCCAGCAGTGCGTAAGAGACTACTTCAACATTATCTATTCTACTAGTGATCTCGTTTGAAACACGTACTGTATCTGATGTTATTCCGTCATGATCCAGCAGTGCGTAAGAGACTACTTCAACATTATCTATTGTACTAGTGATCTCGTTTGAAACACGTACTGTATCTGATGTTATTCCGTCATGATCCAGCAGTGCATAAGAGGCTACTTTAACATTATCTATTCTACTACTGATCTCGTTTGAAGCACGTACTGTATCTGATGTTATTCCGTCATGATCCAGCAGTGCATAAGAGACTACTTCAACATTATCTATTCTACTAGTCATCTCGTTTGAAACACATACTGTATCTGATGTTATTCCATCATGATCCAGCAGTGCGTAAGAGACTACTTCAACATTATCTATTCCACTAGTGATCTCATTTGAAACACGTACTGTATCTGATGTTATTCCGTCATGATCCAGCAGTGCGTAAGAGACTTCTTCAACATTATCTATTCTACTAGTCATCTCGTTTGAAACACATACTGTATCTGATGTTATTCTGTCATGATCCAGCAGTGAGTAAGAGACTACTTCAACATTATCTATTCTACTAGTCATCTCGTTTGAAACACGTACTGTATCTGATGTTATTCCGTCATGATCCAACAGTGAGTAAGAGACTACTTCAACATTATCTATTCTACTAGTCATCTCGTTTGAAACACATACTGTATCTGATGTTATTCTGTCATGATCCAGCAGTGAGTAAGAGACTACTTCAACATTATCTATTCCACTAGTGATCTCATTTGAAACACGTACTGTATCTGATGTTATTCCGTCATGATCCAGCAGTGCGTAAGAGACTACTTCAACATTATCTATTCTACTAGTCATCTCGTTTGAAACACATACTGTATCTGATGTTATTCTGTCATGATCCAGCAGTGAGTAAGAGACTACTTCAACATTATCTATTCTACTAGTCATCTCGTTTGAAACACGTACTGTATCTGACGTTATTCCGTCATGATCCAGCAGTGCGTAAGAGACTACTTTAACATTATCTATTCTACTAGTGATCTCGTTTGAAACACGTACTGTATCTGATGTTATTCCGTCATGATCCAGCAGTGCGTAAGAGACTACTTCAACATTATCTATTCTACTAGTGATCTCGTTTGAAACACGTACTGTATCTGATGTTATTCCGTCATGATCCAGCAGTGCGTAAGAGACTACTTCAACATTATCTATTCTACTAGTGATCTCGTTTGAAACACGTACTGTATCTGATGTTATTCCGTCATGATCCAGCAGTGCGTAAGAGACTACTTCAACATTATCTATTCTACTAGTCATCTCGTTTGAAACACGTACTGTATCTGATGTTATTCCGTCATGATCCAGCAGTGCGTAAGAGACTACTTTAACATTATCTATTCTACTAGTGATTTTGTTTGAAACACGTACTGTATCTGATGTTATTCCGTCATGATCTAACAGTGAGTAAGAGACTACTTTAACATTATCTATTCTACTAGTGATCTCGTTTGAAACACGTACTGTATCTGATGTTATTCCGTCATGATCCAGCAGTGCGTAAGAGACTACTTCAACATTATCTATTCTACTAGTGATCTCGTTTGAAACACGTACTGTATCTGATGTTATTCCGTCATGATCTAACAGTGAGTAAGAGACTACTTCAACATTATCTATTCTACTAGTGAACTCGTTTGAAACACGTACTGTATCTGATGTTATTCCGTCATGATCCAGCAGTGCGTAAGAGACTACTTCAACATTATCTATTCTACTAGTCATCTCGTTTGAAACACGTACTGTATCTGATGTTATTCCGTCATGATCCAGCAGTGCGTAAGAGACTACTTCAACATTATCTATTCTACTAGTCATCTCATTTGAAACACGTACTGTATCTGATGTTATTCCGTCATGATCCAGCAGTGCGTAAGAGACTACTTTAACATTATCTATTCTACTAGTGATCTCGTTTGAAACACGTACTGTATCTGATGTTATTCCGTCATGATCCAGCAGTGCGTAGGAGACTACTTCAACATTATCTATTCTACTAGTGATCTCATTTGAAACACGTACTGTATCTGATGTTATTCCGTCATGATCCAGCAGTGCGTAAGAGACTACTTCAACATTATCTATTCTACTAGTGATCTCGTTTGAAACACGTACTGTTTCTGATGTTATTCCGTCATGATCCAGCAGTGCGTAAGAGACTACTTCAACATTATCTATTCTACTAGTGATCTCGTTTGAAACACGTAATGTATCTGATGTTACTCCGTCATGATCCAGCAGTGCGTAAGAGACTACTTCAACATTATCTATTCTACTAGTGATCTCATTTGAAACACATACTGTATCTGATGTTATTCCGTCATGATCCAGCAGTGCGTAAGAGACTACTTCAACATTATCTATTCTACTAGTGATCTCGTTTGAAACACGTACTGTATCTGATGTTATTCCGTCATGATCCAGCTGTGCGTAAGAGACTACTTTAACATTATCTATTCTACTACTGATCTCGTTTGAAACACGTACTGTATCTGATGTTATTCCGTCATGATCCAGCAGTGCATAAGAGACTACTTCAACATTATCTATTCTACTAGTCATCTCGTTTGAAACACATACTGTATCTGATGTTATTCCATCATGATCCAGCAGTGCGTAAGAGACTACTTCAACATTATCTATTCCACTAGTGATCTCATTTGAAACACGTACTGTATCTGATGTTATTCCGTCATGATCCAGCAGTGCGTAAGAGACTACTTCAACATTATCTATTCTACTAGTCATCTCGTTTGAAACACATACTGTATCTGATGTTATTCTGTCATGATCCAGCAGTGAGTAAGAGACTACTTCAACATTATCTATTCTACTAGTCATCTCGTTTGAAACACGTACTGTATCTGATGTTATTCCGTCATGATCCAACAGTGAGTAAGAGACTACTTCAACATTATCTATTCTACTAGTCATCTCGTTTGAAACACATACTGTATCTGATGTTATTCTGTCATGATCCAGCAGTGAGTAAGAGACTACTTCAACATTATCTATTCCACTTGTGATCTCATTTGAAACAAGTACTGTATCTGATGTTATTCCGTCATGATCCAGCAGTGCGTAAGAGACTACTTCAACATTATCTATTCTACTAGTCATCTCGTTTGAAACACATACTGTATCTGATGTTATTCTGTCATGATCCAGCAGTGAGTAAGAGACTACTTCAACATTATCTATTCTACTAGTCATCTCGTTTGAAACACGTACTGTATCTGATGTTATTCCGTCATGATTCAGCAGTGCGTAAGAGACTACTTTAACATTATCTATTCTACTAGTGATCTCGTTTGAAACATGTACTGTATCTGATGTTATTCCGTCATGATCCAGCAGTGCGTAAGAGACTACTTCAACATTATCTATTCTACTTGTGATCTCGTTTGAAACACGTACTGTATCTGATGTTATTCCGTCATGATCCAGCAGTGCGTAAGAGACTACTTCAACATTATCTATTCTACTAGTGATCTCGTTTGAAACACGTACTGTATCTGATGTTATTCCGTCATGATCCAGCAGTGCGTAAGAGACTACTTCAACATTATCTATTCTACTAGTGATCTCGTTTGAAACACGTACTGTATCTGATGTTATTCCGTCATGATCCAGCAGTGCGTAAGAGACTACTTCAACATTATCTATTCTACTAGTCATCTCGTTTGAAACACGTACTGTATCTGATGTTATTCCGTCATGATCCAGCAGTGTGTAAGAGACTACTTTAACATTATCTATTCTAGTATTGATCTCGTTTGAAACACGTACTGTATCTGATGTTATTCCGTCATGATCTAACAGTGAGTAAGAGACTACTTTAACATTATCTATTCTACTAGTGATCTCGTTTGAAACACGTGCTGTATCTGATGTTATTCCGTCATGATCCAGCAGTGCGTAAGAGACTACTTCAACATTATCTATTCTACTAGTGATCTCGTTTGAAACACGTACTGTATATGATGTTATTCCGTCATGATCTAACAGTGAGTAAGAGACTACTTCAACATTATCTATTCTACTAGTGATCTCGTTTGAAACACGTACTGTATCTGATGTTATTCCGTCATGATCCAGCAGTGCGTAAGAGACTACTTCAACATTATCTATTCTACTAGTCATCTCGTTTGAAACACATACTGTATCTGATGTTATTCTGTCATTGATCCAGCAGTGAGTAAGAGACTACTTCAACATTATCTATTCTACTAGTGAACTCGTTTGAAACACGTACTGTACTGATGTTATTCCGTCATGATCCAACAGTGCGTAAGAGACTACTTCAACATTATCTATTCTACTAGTGAACTCGTTTGAAACACGTACTGTATCTGATGTTATTCCGTCATGATCCAGCAGTGCGTAAGAGACTACTTCAACATTATCTATTCTACTAGTGAACTCGTTTGAAACACGTACTGTATCTGATGTTATTCCGTCATGATCCAGCAGTGCGTAAGAGACTACTTCAACATTATCTATTCTACTAGTGATCTCGTTTGAAACACGTACTGTATCTGATGTTATTCCGTCATGATCCAGCAGTGTGTAAGAGACTACTTCAACATTATCTATTCTACTAGTCATCGCGTTTGAAACACATACTGTATCTGATGTTATTCCGTCATGATCCAGCAGTGCGTAAGAGACTACTTCAACATTATCTATTCTACTAGTGATCTCGTTTGAAACACGTACTGTATCTGATGTTATTCCGTCATGATCCAGCAGTGCGTAAGAGACTACTTCAACATTATCTATTCTACTAGTCATCTCGTTTGAAACACGTACTGTATCTGATGTTATTCCGTCATGATCCAGCAGTGCGTAAGAGACTACTTCAACATTATCTATTCTACTAGTCATCTCGTTTGAAACACGTACTGTATCTGATGTTATTCCGTCATGATCCAGCAGTGCGTAAGAGACTACTTCAACATTATCTATTCTACGAGTGATCTCGTTTGAAACACGTACTGTATCTGATGTTATTCTGTCATGATCCAGCAGTGCGTAAGAGACTACTTCAACATTATCTATTCTACTAGTCATCTCGTTTGAAACACGTACTGTATCTGATGTTATTCCGTCATGATCCAGCAGTGCGTAAGAGACTACTTCAACATTATCTATTCCACTAGTGATCTCATTTGAAACACGTACTGTATCTGATGTTATTCTGTCATGATCCAGCAGTGAGTAAGAGACTACTTCAACATTATCTATTCTACTAGTCATCTCGTTTGAAACACATACTGTATCTGATGTTATTCCGTCATGATCCAGCAGTGCGTAAGAGACTACTTCAACATTATCTATTCTACTAGTGATCTCGTTTGAAACACGTACTGTATCTGATGTTATTCCGTCATGATCCAGCAGTGCGTAAGAGACTACTTCAACATTATCTATTCTACTAGTCATCTCGTTTGAAACACGTACTGTATCTGATGTTATTCCGTCATGATCCAGCAGTGCGTAAGAGACTACTTTAACATTATCTATTCTACTAGTGATCTCGTTTGAAACACGTACTGTATCTGATGTTATTCCATCATGATCCAGCAGTGCGTAAGAGACTACTTCAACATTATCTATTCTACTAGTGATCTCGTTTGAAACACGTACTGTATCTGATGTTATTCCGTCATGATCCAGCAGTGCGTAAGAGACTACTTCAACATTATCTATTCTACTAGTGATCTCGTTTGAAACATGTACTGTATCTGATGTTATTCCGTCATGATCCAGCAGTGCGTAAGAGACTACTTCAACATTATCTATTCTACTAGTGATCTCGTTTGAAACACGTACTGTATCTGATGTTATTCCGTCATGATCCAGCAGTGCGTAAGAGACTACTTCAACATTATCTATTCTACTAGTCATCTCGTTTGAAACACGTACTGTATCTGATGTTATTCCGTCATGATCCAGCAGTGCGTAAGAGACTACTTTAACATTATCTTTTCTACTAGTGATCTCGTTTGAAACACGTACTGTATCTGATGTTATTCCGTCATGATCTAACAGTGAGTAAGAGACTACTTTAACATTATCTATTCTACTAGTGATCTCGTTTGAAACACGTACTGTATCTGATGTTATTCCGTCATGATCCAGCAGTGCGTAAGAGACTACTTCAACATTATCTATTCTACTAGTGATCTCGTTTGAAACACGTACTGTATCTGATGTTATTCCGTCATGATCTAACAGTGAGTAAGAGACTACTTCAACATTATCTATTCTACTAGTGATCTCGTTTGAAACACGTACTGTATCTGATGTTATTCTGTCATGATCCAGCAGTGCGTAAGAGACTACTTCAACATTATCTATTCTACTAGTCATCTCGTTTGAAACACATACTGTATCTGATGTTATTCTGTCATGATCCAGCAGTGAGTAAGAGACTACTTCAACATTATCTATTCTACTAGTGAACTCGTTTGAAACACGTACTGTATCTGATGTTATTCCGTCATGATCCAACAGTGCGTAAGAGACTACTTCAACATTATCTATTCTACTAGTGAACTCGTTTGAAACACGTACTGTATCTGATGTTATTCCGTCATGATCCAGCAGTGCGTAAGAGACTACTTCAACATTATCTATTCTACTAGTGAACTCGTTTGAAACACGTACTGTATCTGATGTTATTCCGTCATGATCCAGCAGTGCGTAAGAGACTACTTCAACATTATCTATTCTACTAGTGATCTCGTTTGAAACACGTACTGTATCTGATGTTATTCCGTCATGATCCAGCAGTGTGTAAGAGACTACTTCAACATTATCTATTCTACTAGTCATCGCGTTTGAAACCATACTGTATCTGATGTTATTCCGTCATGATCCAGCAGTGCGTAAGAGACTACTTCAACATTATCTATTCTACTAGTGATCTCGTTTGAAACACGTACTGTATCTGATGTTATTCCGTCATGATCCAGCAGTGCGTAAGAGACTACTTCAACATTATCTATTCTACTAGTCATCTCGTTTGAAACACGTACTGTATCTGATGTTATTCCGTCATGATCCAGCAGTGCGTAAGAGACTACTTCAACATTATCTATTCTACTAGTGATCTCGTTTGAAACACGTACTGTATCTGATGTTATTCTGTCATGATCCAGCAGTGTGTAAGAGACTACTTCAACATTATCTATTCTACTAGTGATCTCGTTTGAAACACGTACTGTATCTGATGTTATTCCGTCATGATCCAGCAGTGCGTAAGAGACTACTTCATTATCTATTCTACTAGTCATCTCGTTTGAAACACATACTGTATCTGATGTTATTCCGTCATGATCCAGCAGTGCATAAGAGACTACTTCAACATTATCTATTCCACTAGTGATCTCATTTGAAACACGTACTGTATCTGATGTTATTCTGTCATGATCCAGCAGTGAGTAAGAGACTACTTCAACATTATCTATTCTACTAGTGAACTCGTTTGAAACACGTACTGTATCTGATGTTATTCCGTCATGATCCAGCAGTGCGTAAGAGACTACTTCAACATTATCTATTCTACTAGTGAACTCGTTTGAAACACGTACTGTATCTGATGTTATTCCGTCATGATCCAGCAGTGCGTAAGAGACTACTTCAACATTATCTATTCTACTAGTGATCTCGTTTGAAACACGTACTGTATCTGATGTTATTCCGTCATGATCCAGCAGTGCGTAAGAGACTACTTCAACATTATCTATTCTACTAGTCATCTCGTTTGAAACACGTACTGTATCTGATCATGATTGTGCCCCATGCCTGCTTGAGAAACGCGTAAAGAAGAGTGAGTCTGGTACTGAAAGCTCTTTTATATCTCTGTAGTATAGGTCAGTGAACTCCATCAAAGCCATGACTGAGGCAGGCATCTTCCTTTTACAGCTACTGTTGGTATCATTGTCAGATAAAATACAATTAAAGTCACCTGCAAAAATAATGTTTCTCTTTGATATTCACATTATTTCCCCAACTGTTGTTTAACTGTTTGCATTCCCAATCCAGGTGTCCAATAGACATTAAAAAAGTGTATAGTTTCCTGTGAATCTCTAAAGTCACTGAACAAAACATGCCTTTTTATCACTAAATGCATTCGGGATTTTAGGTAAAAGCAAATATTTTTTTCAGAAAATAGCCACCATCTTTTCTTTTGTTTATAATGAGAGCTAGTCAGTAAAGAATAGTGTTTAGTACTAAATATGTCCAAGTCTTCTTTTATCAAATGTGTTACCTGCAAGAAAAGATAACCTGGGAATTAGAGATTTTTAAAATGTGTATAAACTACCCCTTTTACAACAATTATTTAATCCACTGATATTACCTGATATGCATTTCAATTTGGCCATACTACTGAAATAGGAAAAAATAAATATTGCATATAATCCCTCATACATTTGTAAATAATATGGTACTGAAAAACTATTATTATAGCTAATGAACTGCTTAATCATATAAGATAATTGAGATTGTTAACTGTAAACTTTCTATCAAGAATAGTAGACAAAAAAAGAATTAATTTGTAAACCACTCTACATGCGCTGTTCTTTCCCACCTCCTCCGTAGACTTTAAAACTGTCGGTTTGATTAGCAGTCCTATTTAAACACTACCACCTACCCACAAATATATATATCTAGAATCACTCTACTACTTTTAAAGTTATGATTTATGAAATATCTAACTTATTTAACAAAATTAAAAGGAGTTAGTATAAACATAATATTCAGATTATAAACACTCATTTGCTTCTTATAAAACGTATAAACTGCAAAATATAGCAGATCTTGTAGTCATTTGGTTCTATTCTAATTATAGCAGCCTATATAGTATTATAATAAATCCAATAATTTCTTTCAATTCTGAGAAAAAAAGAGATTAACACAGATAAAAGACAATACATATAACATTGTTTATAACAATCATGGTATATTATTAATATGCTGTTATATATTATTGACATGTCTAACTAGTTAACTATTTAAACTCATTTCTGACTACAAGACTGTACATGCTTGAATAGTATGGCAGACACATATGATATTTCAAAGAACAAATCAACTTGTCTAAAAAATATTTGTCTATTGTGAGGACTTGCAAATAAATTTATCTTTTAAATTGTGTCTCTTCTATAAATGGGATATCATATTCACTAGAACATACTATGAGATACAAAATAGTAAAAGAGTAACTGTAATGTCTAAAATGACTAATAATATGTTCCCAGAGTTATATTTTTAGTGTGGGATAACATATGGTTGGTAACATACCCACTACAGTCTTCTTAAGAGATGCATGAATTCCCAACTTATCAAACTGACTGTGTAATTTTGTCTGACTTTGTGGAAGATATGCTATTACTTTCATATTTCTTCCTCCTTTGCTACATGTCAGACTTTTAATTAACTTTCAGATCACAAGCTTCTAATATTTCCATGTATTTGAGCTTCTCACTTCCTAAAGCACATCCTCACAGAAATCAATACAGATCATTACTACAACTATTGTGATAAACATATACATATATTTTGCCCACATATGCAGAATAAGTCAACCAAGGAAAGGGCTGCCATCAAAAGATATAAGCAAGATCATCATCCCTTCTGTAAATTAATGGAACAGAATATAATTTGAATAAAATTATACTTTAGGATAAAAGTCAAACTGAGGAAATGAATTCTATATTGTGTATGGTGACACAATACTTTAAATGTATTATACAACTTAAAGAGAGAAATACAGGTTTTACAAATGTTAAAATATTAATTTTGAGGTAAATGTTATAGAGAGTGCAAGTTAATTAACACCTTTTTGCTATTTTACACTTAATGTGTGTGTTAAAATCAAGCATAAAATAACATTTTATCTAGTATTTTGTACACACACACACACACACACACACACACACACACACACACACACACACACACACACACATAAAGAACTCTGGTATAAATTGTCTCCTGAGAGAAAGGGGTGGGAAAGAAGCATTGTATTAGAACCTGCTCTGTGATAAGGAAATACCATTGTCAGTAAACAACTTTCATTCATGTTACTCTGAGAAGGAAGGCCGTATGAGTGGTTAAAATCAATCTGCTCCCTGCCGATTAAGAACTTATGCTGCAACACTTCTTGTTATCATTTTATTTTGTGTTATAGCTATTTAGTACACTCACTCTATTTCTTTTTTTTTTTTTTTAAATATATCCTAGTAGGGGAGAGAGAACAAAAGAATAACTGACAGATTTCAAAGTGAAACCCCAGTGTTAAAACACAGAAATTGTCTTCACTACTGTATCTCACCTCTCCAAACCCTTCCTTAATGAATAAACCTGCACCAAACATCACAGATAAGACTATATAAGAAAAATAAAATAGAAAAAAAACAGGAAAAAAGAAAAAGGCTTCATACACACTACAGACATCCAACACTTTATCACTATATTAGTAAAGAAGCACTCATAAACAGCATAACAGTCTGGTATCTCGTAGAGAAAGCACATCCAAATCTCATACATACAATACCTCACATATTCTAATCAATCACGACGTGCGATTTAAGAGTTAAAAGTTAAAAACACCATAAACATTCAGTCCACTCACAACATATTTAATGCACTGTGAGCAACTTGCAGTTATGTTATGTTATTATGAGCTATCATTTTTGGATTTATGTGTCACATATATGAAGAAAGGAAACCGGGATTTATATGTAAAGAAAGCTTATTATTATTTAAAGAGTTAATTTCTTAAGACTTATTAAGCTAAGGCACATATTTATTATGGAAAATAAAAGATTGAATATTAGCTTAACAATACATGTAGGAAAAGAAAGTGACATTTATTTACTTATAGAGAAGTGAATCCTTGTTTTCTTCCTTTCATCTGTATATCCAGTAACTGAATTGGTAAACTTTGTCAAGGAAAAATAATTTTGTTATTACAACAGTTAACATCAAAGTTATGCTAAACTTTCTGAGCATATGTCATATTTCCAATTATTCTAAAAAGTTCCAAACAATATCACTTAGAAATACTTATAATGACATTAAACATACATACGCCAGGTTCCTAAAGATCTGCGGGATTTGGCAGAATGCTCTGAGTTCCATGCAATATTTGCAGCAAGGCAAGTAATATACATATATTCCCTGACCTATGGAAAATACCTCAGAGCAATGCAGACACAACAAATAATATGCAATGTCAGCCCAGCCACAATCAGTGACAGCAAAATCATATTCAAGGAAAACTTGTCCATAAAGCAATATGCGTGCATGACTAATGCATGTCTATGGAAGGTATACAAGCTTACAAAATGTCAGTAATATGTGAATATTACTAGATGAAGACAAATACACCTCAGCAAATAATCACAAAAAGTGACAAATATCCACAACCAATTACATACATCATTGTATTACGTAGATGGACATATAAGAACACACCTATCATTATTTGCAGAATGCAATGTAATCCACATTTCTAATAAAAACATTTATTAAATAAGATGAAAGGCAATCATAGTCACATCACCATGGATAAAAGTACCTAACAATGGATGCTGGACATATACGAGGAACACAAGTAACACACATACGCATGTAGACACATACACACACACACATATGGAAATAGGGTGACAGAAAAGCAGATGTGGGGTGAGAGTGAAGAAGAGGAACTCACAAGAGAGATGATGGAAGAGGAAAGTCATATGGAGAGTCAGAGGGGTATGGACATTTTTTTATGGAAATTAGAAGGAATGGAAAGGGCATAAAAGGATGAGACTGGGAACAGTACAGGTACAAGCATATAACAAACATCGCAAACAAGACATGACAGACAAAAGGTCAGTAATACACATAAAGGATAGGTAAGGTACACAGACAGCATGTATATGGACTATACAACATGGGTGAAGGAAAAATTACAAAGGGTGTAGGGATGCATGTCAGTTATAGTGCATAGCAAAGCACATATGAACGATTGTACAAATCAGTACTGAGATTTTGCACATTTGTGACAGTCATACCAAAAGGAGAATGACCAATGGTAGGTGTGTGTCAGACAGCATTCAATGGGGAGTTCTGTCACTGCAGTACGCAATGGACGTTAAACGCCATCATCCACTAGGCTGTCAGCAGTGCAAATATAAGCCAAGCAATAGCAAGGATCATCAAATCTAGGCAAAGAAATACAGGAGCACATACGCAGAATGCAGACTAGAACCTCCAACATGGCACATGATAGGCAAACAGCTAAGCACAGTGCCAAACAATAGTAGTGCAGCAAAAGAGTAAGGAAGCTGTGTAATAAACTAACAAATATATACATCACCAACACAGAAGAACCGGGATCTATATGTCAAATAACACTTTCCATACCAGAGGTAATACAGATGGGTGTTCTGGTATACAACGCAGATGTGTCACATGCAATGATAGTAATAAATCCAAACAGGGAGAATTCTCATCACACATTCCCACACCAGTGGCATGGAATATGAAGTAAATTACGATACATATATGAATAATAAAAGCTAAGGAATGCAAACCTGTGCATAGGCAGGACGCATACTAATGTCTGGGTAATGCACAACACACAAGTACAACATAAACACTTGGATGAGATCTACTCAGTTGCTACCACCTTGTATGTATACACCTTGCATTTGTATGATACCCAATGTAATGGCATAAGGATGGACAACATAGACCCACATTAGGAAGGATATGCTAGCAAGAGAAAGCTAGCACAGAAAAAACAAGGACAACCATAGCTAAGGAGATACATTGCACATGCATGTGTACACAATATAAGATGGACTACAAGTCCTCATGAGGTATGTTAAAGCAAATAGCCAGTGTCAGACACATGTCCACAATGCACTGGGGATCGCTATATACATTTCGGTGTACAAATGACAAACAAAAACACAATAACATGAAACAGTTAACCAATAAATTCCATAGGTACAAAATAAAAGTAGGTTTGATTATTTCATACCCATATATACTGTCATGCAAACATAATACAACAGGAAGCACATTCACCATCACTTATACAAATATCACAGTACAAGTATAAGTAGGATCAAAGGACAGTCATGTGTACATAAGTGTAGCACAATAAAATGCAATAACTCCATGTTCCTAGGTAAGTATTACAAGGACAATTGTGTGTCAGTAATATTAGGGCCATATAAATCAGTGCATTTGAACTACAAATGCATATGCATAGACATGCATGCTAACTTGTTTATACATGTCATAATATAAGACTCAAAAAGACTGGCAAGTGCCATAATCAAAATACAGACAAATAAGAGAGTCACGAATGATGAAATAAAAAGCACCACCTTTGTATATTCAATAAGGGGCAAATTAATTTTAGTGCAGTGTGTCAAAGATGCATGTACAGGTGTACTCATCACAGTACTCTAAAACAGTAGTAGTAATAAACAGTAGTAGTATTACATGACACAATAATCGTCAGTCCACAACACATGCAAGGTCATTGTACCAGTAGGAAAGCATGACTCAACATAACTTAGTTACACAAGGTAATCAGTCAATGGCACATTATGTTTTTGAACAGACTCATGACAGCAAAAATTAACACACAAATGGGTGTAGGACATACATATGGATAACATGTGTAAATAAACACTTGATCGACTTCACTCTGTTATGTGAAAAGAATGGAAATAATGCAGTATGTGAATTGTTGTCATACCTCCTAAGTATATACATGAACAACACAAGCAGAACTATAGTGTCCCACTCACATCATGTTAATTGCAAATGTCATATCTCTCACACACAGGGCCAGAGTGTATTATGCTGAATTGTAAGCATAGGAGTGGACACACACACACACACACACACACACACACACACACACACACACACACACACGCACACGCACACATTGAAGGAGTAGCACCCTTGCCCATATGAAGCAATGTATGCAGTAATGACAGCATGTGATGATCATGTAAATAAAAGTAATTTATGTGTCATTTGCTAATGTGTGTCATACTTGCAGCAGTAAGATGAAGCCACATATGACCTGATATGTGCAGTGTTCATCATGACACATGTCCGAAAAGCATGACAATAATATGGAATGTGTGCACAACTGTGGCTATGATGTACAAAATGTAATATTGAAAACACTATGTTGGCAAAATTACACAAGTGGATCACACATACAATACTTATATCCCTGAGGGACAACCCTGATGGGATCAAATATCAAAAAAAGATCTCCCTAATGATCTCCCAGAAGGAGTCACTCATGGACAATATGATTTTCTGAAAATGTTTCCCATCAGGTCTGTCATCTATGTCTGTAGCACATCATTCACTGCACCTTGGATCTGCCCCTGAATGTCTGCAACCTGGGGCGATTGGTGGCATCTTCAATGATGATCAGCAGGAAAAATGGCATGTGCAGATTCTGGTCTGTTGTTGTCATTGTCACTATTATGATTCCCATCCTGGTCATCAGAGTCTGACTCCTCTGGCAGTAGTCAGATGCATTGTTGTCATCATCCAATGGGTGAACCAGCACAGGTCCCATGCTGTATCACATTTTAACACAGGAAAAACATTATACTTACATAATAGGTATTAACTTACAGAAATATTATCAAGAATTCTAAAATAAAGTACACATACTACATGTTTTAACTGTTTTATATGTGATGTTACACTTTGGTCTGAACATGTCCTACTATAATGCTTTATTTGAAGTCAGCCATTCATCCAATCCATAATAAAGTAAAAAACTAATGCATGATTTACATCAGCCATATGCCATGCATGTCTGAAAAAAAGCACAATCATTGATAAGCCATGCACATAAATACATATGCCCGTTGAAGTAGATATTAATTACTTATGTATATAGGTAAACGACCTGCATGTCATGTGACTCTGTACATTGTGTTGCTTGTGCACATTTGCACTTCTTTCCCACCTTTCCTGTAACTAGTCTAGTCCAGATACAGACTTGCTGTATCCAGGACTGTTTGTAAGCTTCTGAGTGGTGCCAAAGTCTGCTCTTCAATTTTTCCCTTAGATCTGCTAATTTTCTCCTCTCCTGCAGTTTTACTAGCTTATTAGTCTACCACTTTACCAGACTTCTTGTAGCAATTATTGTAGCACACAAAAGTGCTAGCACTACACATTCTACAAGGAAACAGCTCCAGTACTTATTATTATTGCCCACCCCTCCAGGTATGTCTAAAGGTTAGTTCCCTGTGTTTTCTCCTATTAATCTGGTGAATGTTGGCATCCTGAGGCAATGTAGCAACTGCCTCGTATGCCGACAACCCTCTCCTCTTATCTCCCAAATCTCAAACTTGCAAGAGATGCAGTTATATATACAAATTGGAAGCCACACAATCTCCAGCCAAGACCAGAATAGCTAGTCAAGAGAAGAAGGTCAACACTTACACCACACCACATGGAACACATAGCCCTCCAAAACACACACCAGCACTGCCTTCACATAAAAACACAAACCACACACCCACCTTCGTGGCGGCTCTCAATAAAAATCTACCCAAACACCAGAGACCTCCAAGGCAGAAATGCACTCAACCACCACAACACAACATTAATCATGAGACACATAGCTCTCCTAAACAGTGTGCCATTCAACCAAAGCCCCTAAGGCAAAACAGCATGCCCAACACACTAGTCATAGGTGACTCGATAGTGAGGCACACTGATGCCCCACTCACTAGGTTGAATAAGGAGAAAGTAACAGTCAGCTGCCTGTCAGGTCCCAGGATCCACCCCATAAAGCATGCACTCAGGCCCCTCAACAACAGGTACAAATATGACTCTGTCATTGTACATGTGGGTGTGAATGACCTGAAATGTACCTCCCTGGACTACATGAAATGAGACATGGAGGAGCTCTCGGATTATGTAGCTCAGGTGGGTGTGACCCTAGCCCTGAGCAGCATCCTACCATCACCCAGAAAGACACCACAGTACAAGCAGAAAATTATTGATTTCAACATTTGGCTAAGTTTCTGGTGTCATTCTAAGGGGATCCAGTATCTGTCTGCCTGGGATGACATGATTAACATACCTCAATGCTTTCTCAGAGTAGGCCTGCACCTGTCACCCCTGGGCTTCCAGATACTGGCCAAGGCTTTTGCCACCCCTATAGTGCCTTTTTTAGGTGGTGTTCCAAAGACCAAATTACCACCATAACAGCTACAAACAAATGCAATCTCAGGGTCATGCTGCTCAACGCTAGAAGTTTAAATCTCAAAATGCACTCACTTGAAGCACTTCTTAAAATGGAGAACATTGATATTTGTTCTGTAACGAGACCTGGTTCAAAGAAACTAAGAAAGAAGTTGCAATAGCAAAGAATAGGGCATCAGAGGCACTCTATCAGCTTCTGGAAAGTGACTCAGTAAGGGGCAGAAAGAAACTATACCAGGTTGCAAGGCAAAGACAGAAAGATAAAGAAGATAGTCAGACACCCTTCATAAGGGATTCCAGCAACAACCTGCTTACCAGCCCACAGGACATCAAAGGCAGATGTAAGGAGTATTTCCAGTAGCTCCTAAATGAAGAAAACCCCACAGAAGTGGTACTGCCCCAGAAACAGCCTACAATGAGAGTAGAAGAGGAGCTCAGCTTAGAAGAAGTAAGAGCAGCACTAAGGAAAATTAAGTCAGGGAAAGCAGCAGGCTCAGATGAGATCACAGCAGATATGATAAAGATGCTGGGTGAGCTAAGGGAGAAATGGCTCCTGAGGGTACTAATTGCAGTGTGGAGAGAAAGGCGTATCCCAGATGACTGGAGAATAAGCATACTCGTGCCAGTGTACAAGAACAAAGGGGACATCCACAACTGTGGACAGTACAGAGGCATCAAACTCCTACCACATTGCATGAAAATTCTGGAGAGGGTGATTGATAAACAGATACGCAGAATAGTAGAATGTAAGATGGGAGATGAACAGTTCAGATTCAGATCAGGATGCAGCACAATTGACCCAATGTTTGCATTGAGACAGATACTTGAGAAGAAACTAGAGAAGAGGAGAGAGTCAAACTGGGCTTTCCTAGACTTGGAGAAAGCATATGACAAGGTCCCAAGAAAGCTGATCTGGGCAGTACTGCAGTGGTTTGAAGTCCCAGAAACATTGGTAGAATTAGTACAGGCTATGTACAAGGACCCAGTGACTCAAGTAAGAACAGTGTTTGGCCTCACTGAGGGGTTCCCAGTGGGAGTGGGTGTACACCAGGGTTCAGCTCTGAGCCCACTGCTGTTCATACTGGTAATGGACTACATCAGCAAACAGGTTGGAGGGGTCAGAGCAACAAAGCTGCTGTATGCAGACAATGTGGCAGTACAGGCAGACTCTGATCTAGAACTTCAGCAAAGGATAGGAGAATGGAATGCAAATCTGAAGGCACATGGAATGAAACTAAGCACAGATAAGACAGTGGTAATGGCAGCAGATTGGGGAAATCAGAAGAAGCTGAGAATAGAGATAGATGGGAAGATAGTGGAACAGGTAAACAGCTTCAAGTATCTGGGAGAGGTGGTTGAGGAGAAGGGTAGTCTGAATGAAGAGGTCAAAGCTAGAATCATAGAGGGGCTGCAGCCAACTGGCATAGAGTATCAGGTGTAGTCTATGACAGAAGAATGCCAAAGAAGCTGAAAAGTAAGGTGTACAAGACAGTGGTGCGACCAGTACTACTGTATGGTACAGAAACCTGGGCAGTAAAGGCAGAACAGTTGAAGAAGCTAGAGGTGATGGAAATGAAGTGCCTGAGAAAGGTGGTAGGATGCACACTGCGGGACAGGCGAAGAAATGAGGACGTAAGAGCAGAAGCCAAAGTAGCTCCAATTGCAGAAAAGATCAAAGAGAACAGATTACGATGGTATGGGCACATGTGTAGAAAAGCAGAAGACAATCTGGTGAGGG
Organism: Protopterus annectens; assembly: GCF_019279795.1. Classification (NCBI taxonomy): domain Eukaryota; kingdom Metazoa; phylum Chordata; order Ceratodontiformes; family Protopteridae; genus Protopterus; species Protopterus annectens. The sequence continues at coordinate 832,157,592 of NC_056749.1, forward strand.
AGATTTGGGACAGACAGGAAGAAGGTAAGAGGAAGCGAGGGTGTCCAGCAAAAGAGGTGGATGGATTGTGTGAAAGAAGATCTGCGACAGTCAGGCATGAGTGTTGAAGAAGGCAGGAGAGTGGCACTGAATCGAGAGAGTTGGCGACAGTTAATACGATACCCCGACCCCATGTAAATGGGAAAAAGTGGGATGATGATGATGATGATGATGATGATGATGATGATGAGACCTAGTTCAAGGCAGCAGAAAGCACCCCTGCACTACCAGGCTATAACTCATTCCACCACATTCGGCCCCAGAACTTGGACCAAAGCTCAAAAGGCGGTGGTGTTTCCATATTCATAAAGGATGTGCACACCTCCAGACTGGTAGCCCAACATAACATATCAGAGATACTTTAGATGCAGCTAACATTGGGTAAGACAGTGCTTCAGGATATAGCCTGCTATAGGTCCCCAACCATGTCCCAAGACTCACACTCTGCATTCCTAAGCACACTAGAGAATATTAGGGTCTAACCTAACACTCTCATACTGGGTAACTTCAACTACCCCTCCATTAACTGGGAAAACTACTCGTACCAATACACTTGCCCAACATTTCCTGGAATTCATTAGTTTCAGTGCCCTGGAACAGCTCATTCTTACCCCCACTAGAGGTAGCAACATCCTTGACCTGGTCATTACTAACATGGGTGACCGTTGCTTTACACCAATAGTGACCTCCTCCCTGGTTAGATCCGACCAAAAACAAATCACCTTGGAAATCCACATCCCTTGCACCCCACCCCCGCAAAGGTAATCACCATGAAAAACTTCTCTAACGCTAACTTTAGGCTCCTAAAAACAGAGGTGGCTAACTTCATGGCACCCATGCAAATGGAGAATAGTTGCATGACTGCTGAATCATACACCAATGCACTGTACGAACATGTACACAATGCATGTATCTCGCCATACCCAATAGAACCAAGATGCTCTCCTCCATAAAAAGGAAGCCAATCTGGTGGTTCTCTGCCATAAACAAACTCTACAACAGAAGGAGAAAACTGATGCGGAATAAGGTGAAGTCCCAAGACTGGAAAAACTCCCTTATAAGCCTCAACAAAAAGTTGAGATCCCTCATCAAATCCTCTAAAGCTAGCTATGAAAACAGAATTGCAGCAGATAGTAAAGACAACCACAAGGCCTTCTATAGTTATGTAAAGAATCTCCATAGCAATACCCTGATTTGCTCTGAGACACTGCACAATGGTACCTCTTATACCAAGCCAATATACTGGCCTATAGATTCAGTGCCAACTTTACCCATCTCCCCATCCCCAAAGGACCAATCACAATACCAGTAGATTGCCAGGCACCAAGTATTACTGCTGCACAGGTTAAAACAACACTGCCCAAGGCCAAGAATACAGCTTCTATGGGACCTGACAATATCCCTGGCTGTGTTCTACATGAACTACAGAGTGAACTGGCACCTCACCTGTGTGCCCTGTTCAATCACAGTCTTACCTTAGGCATTGTCCCTACCAAATGGCACACTGCTACAGTCATCCCTCACCATAAAGGAGGACTACAGACTAGGGAACTATCACACCATTAGCCTGACAAGTCTGATATACAAAGCTATGGAACTCATCATCATGGACCTAATAAACAAGGATATAGGAAATCTACAAACTCTGGATCCCACACAGTTTGGTTTTGTGAAAGGTAGATCATGCCTGCTCAACTTCTTTGAGTCAGTCACCAGAGCTGCGGATGAAGACAAGGTGGTTCATACAGCCTACCTTGATCTGGCCAAGGCCTTTGATACCATTCCCCATTCAGGAATAATAGAAAAACTCACTAAGCTAGGCATCAATCCCTATATCACTAAGTAGGTTGCAAACTGGCTCACAGATAGAACCCATAGTGTGAAAGTAGCTGACTCAAAGTCAGACTGCCGACTAGTCACGAGTGAAGTCTGACAGGGTTCAGTCCTCAGTCCTCTCCTGTTTGGCATCTACTTCTCTGAAGTCCAGGCCAACATGAAGGGACTATGGCTGACAAAGTTTGCAGATGATTGCAAGTTGAGAGCTATTATTAACTCCCCAAGTGATGTTAACATCCTACAGAATGGCCTCACTGAGACCAATGACTGGTGTCAGAACTATGGCCTTAAGCTCAATGCCAAAAAATGTGTCATCATCCCCTTTGGGAAAAACCTGGTTCCCATGAATTACCACATCGATGGTAGCCCACTGAACACAGAAGGCGTTATAAGAGATTTGGAAACACAGCTTGACAGCAACCTCTCTTTTGATCACCACATTGCCACTGTGGTCAGAAAGTCCTTCTAAGTGGCACATCGCATTACTAAGGGTTTTGCATCCAGGAAGAAGGAAGTCATTGTCTCCCTCTACTCTTCCCTCATTAGGCCAGTCATCGAGTACAATGCCCCATTTGGCATGTACCTCACTAGATCTCATATTGCCTACTTAGAGGCGATCTCTGCTTGACTTACAAAGCCATGTCTGACCCATCTCTGCTAGAAATGGTCCATCTAAAGAAATTCCAGTCACTGCACACCACATGCTCCAGAGACCTCAACCTCATTACCACAATCAACAAACCATACTGGAGGGACAGGTTCATAACCCAGAGACTGCCTATGCTTTGGAATAGACTTCCCATGCATGTCAAGCAAAGCACCTCACTGACCCTCTTCAAGAGAAATCTCTATGAGTGGATGGGAAATAGAAAATTCACCCCCCCGGGGATCACTCCTGTGGATCTACTCGACAGAGGCACTGTTGAATAAGGGCAGGTGGCATGATGCCATGGTAATCCTATGGTTAGGCTTGTAAAGGCCCCAGGGCCATTAGCCTAGTACACACCTATGAACCTATGACTGTTCTGTTACAAAACCTGCCATTTGCCATTTGAGTTTGCATAATATAACAAACTAGAGATTACACAATGCACAATAAATGTTACTGAAGCATTATGAAGGATCTGGAAAGGAAATCTCTCACACAGTATGATATTTATTTGGCCGTATTACACATGGCAAGTCTTTATGTAGAGTTACTTCTAGCTACTGCTTCCCAGTATGTATTGATGTGCGTCACATGACACAATCAGCCTTATAGGTAGACATCTGCAATGACTAATTATTACTATCATGCCAGATGTACACCAACATAACAGTGAAAAGATTATATGATGTGTAAGAAACAACATCAAAATATATTAAAAAAACATGTAATGGTTGCCCAATTTGCATTACAGAATAGTACATTAGCAGTGCTACTGTAAAGTAACCATATCTGGCTCATAAGGTTTATTTATACATTATATAACAAAACATACAAAAGTTTAATAATAACATGTGTAATGTAATCAGTATGCAAAATTCAAAATGTCCTATGGCTCATATATTGATAATATAAATAGACTGGGCTGAGGAAGCATGGCCATCATACATGTTACTTGTATATTTTTTGTCATATCAGCATTTTGCACGCATACAAAACACACATGTGAACAGCAGACAAACATGTAGATTATTACTACTTTTAAAGACAAGTATGCTATGACACCCAAGCCTTACATAACAATTAATGCAACACCAATTCCAAAAGACTTGCCGCTCAGTGCAAATAACTACTTATGTTGAGGGCAGATAGACTATGGTCCCTACTATAAGCATGTGTATAGCTAGACTTTACACCATGGTAAATCACATACATTGAGAGCAGCTTAATGGAGTCTGAATAAAGAAAGATCATAAAATCAGGAGGGGTCCAAATTGAGAGATGACAGAATCAGCAAGAAAAGGAGACAGTATTGCTAGAACTGAATTCATCAAGTCTTGGAGAGCACCTTCATGTGACGGATCCTGTTTTTAAAAACTCCCACCAAGACAACACTGAAATATTGTTTGTATTTTATATAGCATATATCATGGAGAGAGGCAGGTTAAAAAACAAAAAATATAGCTGAGTGCACAAGTCCCAGGATAACATAGTGCCTAATCCTGGTAGGCAAACTGGTGCCAGGACTGGAAAACTGACAGTGTAGAATCCTCAAGACACAGAAGCATTCCTACAATGAGGTTAGACCAGGCCCAGGGGGAGAATGCCCTCCCCCTATTATAGAAGGAAGTAGTAGTCCATAAAACCTGACAGGCCAGGAAAAGAGTCATAAAGATGACAGAGTGGACTGTTGAGGATAAAGAAGAAATGATGTATTGTTACTATAGTGCAAGAAGCCCATGATTTCCTGACAGAAGATATTCAAAAAGATTAAGAGAAAAACAAGAGCACAAGAAAAACTTTCAAAAGCTTCAAATGCAAATGTGTGTTCATTACTACAGCAGATCCATGAAAACTGTTTCATAGACAAAGAAACTTTGGGCTACCTGGGAAAAGAAGTGGCAAAGGAAGTGCAAAAATTATAAAGAACAAAACCTGGAGATTTTTGAAAGGTGTAAAAAAACCATGGGCATGGTAAAAAATAAGAGATATGATATGGTACAATATAGCAGCTGCAAAGCTATATGAAGAGAAATACAGGCAAAGGCACCCAGACATGGAACATTTCACAAAAAAATAATAAAATAAATAAGATCAGAGAGTGGGAATGTAGAACTGACGTTTAATAAAGCAGAAGTAAAAAATAGAAGTGAGTCCCCAAATTAAGGTGAAACAGGTGGAGAAAGAGACATCTGAAGAAGAAATATGGATATGGGAAAGAAAAAGAGATGTAATATGGTACAATATTTATGGAAAGAAGAAACCAAAATCAGTCAATAAAAAAAACAGCAACAAAGATAATTAAAGAGAAATAGCCATCCAGATATGGAAAAACTCACAGTACAAAAAATAAAAAAGCAAAGCAGGAAAGTAAAAGGTGGATTGGTAGTTTCACACTGAACTAATCGAAGGAAGGACACTGAGCAAACTCGGAGCTATAATATATAACATTAAGTATCCTGTTTTTTGTTTATTTTGTTTTTTATTTCTTTGTTATTTATAGCACTTTGTGTACTGTGTATTTTTCTAGCTAGTTTCACTGTGTGTGAGGTATTAACTGGAAATTGTCCACTTTCATTAAGCATCTGTTGGGTTGTTTGTTTCTGATAACTTGTCGCAGTTAAACTCTTTTTTTCTAGAGGCTCCTTTAGCTGTTTAAAACTTTCATTTAAAGGCTCACTGCTGCTTTTCTGCTGTGAGAAACATTTCTGCAGTTTGTTTGCCACCCTCCCTCCCTATTGGTATGTTGTTCTTATAGTTGGTGGCTTTGCAGTTGCCCGCCCCTACTGTAAATTTGATCTGGGACCCTCTTTCCAGTCTAGTGTCATTACCTCATTCTAACCAGGGAGAACTCTCTACAGGGAGAACATTTGAGAAGGCCAGTCAGCTTAGTTTCTGCTACTCCTTTCTCTCTTTAAACTAAAAAAAAAAAAAAAAAAAAAAAAAAAAAAACTTTTTCTAAGCTTGTTTCCTGCCTTTCCTGTGGGTAGTCTAGCCTGGATAGAGATTTGCTGTGTCCAGGACTATTTGTAGGCTCTTAGGGCCCAAGCCTTACTGTGTTGGAGGGAAGCCTTCTAGCTTAATTTTATTTCTTAGAACTAGCCAGTTTTTTGTTTCAGCACTTGTCCAGAACTTATTGTAAGCACTAAATAATCTACAAATTACTACAGCACTCAACTTTCCTCACTGTCTAGAGGAAAACAGTTTCTAGTACTTAACAAATAAGCACCTATCCAGGCATGTCTAAGTGTCAACCCCTGGTGTTTTCTCCTGTCTACCTGATAATTCTGGGCATCTTGGGGCAATGCAGTAATTGCCTCATGTACACAGATAACCCTCTCCTCCTACCACCCAACACTACAACCTGTGAGAGATGTACTTATATTGCCAAACTGGAAGCAAAGCTCTCTTCACCCAAGACTGGACTAGACAGTCAAGAGGAGAAGGTAAACACTTGCACCACACCACACTCAGCACATAGTCCTTCAAAACCAACACCACCAAAACACACACATAGAAACACAAAACACACACGTACATTCACAGAGGCTCTCAGTAAAAACCTGCCCAAGCAACAGGGACCTCCAAAGCAGAAACACAAGCAACCTCCACCCCCCAACACAACCCAAATGATACATAGCCCACAAATTCAGTGTGCCACTCAACCACAGCCCATAAGGCATAACAACGTACCCAACACTCTAGTCATAGGTGACTCTATAGTCAGGCACACTGATGTTCCACTCACCAGGCTAAGGAGAAAGTTACTGTCAGCTGCCTGTCTGGTGCCAGGATCCGCCACATAACGCATGCACTCAGGTCACTCCACAACAAGTACAAATATGACTCTGTCATTGTCCATGTTGGTGTGAATGACCTGAGACGTACCTCCTTGGACTACATGAAAAGGGACATGGAGGAGCTGTCTGATCTTGTAGCCCAGGCAGGTATGACCCTAGCCCTGAGTAGCATCCTGCCATCACCCAGAATGATACCACAGTACAAGGACAAAATGATTGACTTCAACAATTGGCTAAGCTTCTGGTGTCATTCTAAGGGGATCCAGTATCTGTCTGCCTGGGATGACATGATCGACAAGCCACGATGCTTTGCCAGAGATGGCCTGCACCTGTCGCCCCTGGGATTCCGGATACTGGCTAAGGCTCTAGCCACCCCTATAGTGCCTTTTTAGGCAAGGTTCAAATGACAAATTCACCACCCTAACAGGTACAGGCAAGAAGAATCTGAGGGTATTGCTACTCAATGCTAGAAGTCTAAACCTCAAAATGCACTCTCTCGAGGCACTCCTTAAAATGGAGAACATCGACATCTGTGCAGTGACAGAGACCTGGTTCAAGGCTCCGGAGAGTACCCCTGCATTACCAGGCTATAATTCATACCACACATTTCGGCCACCTAACTTGGACTGAAACACTAAAGGCGGAGGCGTGTCCATATTCATTAAGGATATCCACACCTCCAGGCTAGTTGCTCAGCATAATGCATCCGAGATTATCCAAGTGCAACTAACTCTGGGCAAGACCGCAGTCCAAATTGTAGCTTGCTACAGATTCCCCACCATGCCCCAGGATTCCCACTCCTCATTTCTTAATACACTGGAAAATATTAGGGTACAACCTAACACCCTAATAATGGACGATTTCAACTACCCTACCATTAACTGGGAAAACTACTCATGTACCAACTCTTGTGCTCAATGTTTTCTGGAATTCATAAATTCCAATGACATGGATCAACTCATCCACACCCCCACCAGGGGCAGCAATATCCTAAACCTGGTTATTACCAACATGGACAACCGGTGCTCCACACCAGAGGTCAATTCCTTGTTGGTCAGATCCGACCATAAGCTAATCACCCTAGACGTCCACATCCCTCCCCCACCCCCCATTAGGGAAACCACAGTAAACAATTTCTCCAAAGCCAACTTCATGCTTCTTAAGACATAAGTGGCAAACTTCACGACACCCATGCTGACGGACAATAGAGGTATGACTGCTGAATCCTACACAAATGCACTTTATAAGCACTTACATGAGTGCATGGATCATGCAATCCCTAACAGAACCAAGATGCTATCCTCCAAAAAAAGGAAGCCAGTCTGGTGGTCTCCTGCCATAAACAAACTCTACAACAGAAGAAAGAAACTGTTGCAAAAAAGAGTAAAATCCCATGATTGGAGAAACTCCCTGGTCAGCTTCAGTAAGAAGCTGAGTTCCCTCATAAAATCCTCCAAAGCTAGTTATGAAAACAAAATCGCCACTGACTCTAAAGACAACCACAAAGCATTCTATAGCTATGTCAAGAATCTCAATGGCAACAGTCAGATCTGCTCTGCGTTACAGCACAATGGCACTAAATATACAGAACCAACGGATATTGCCAACATCCTGGCAGATGGGTTCAGTGCTAACTTTACCCCTCTGTCATCCCCTAAAGGGCCCATCTCTATACCAGAAGAATACAAAGTTCCTGTAATCATGGCTGCACAGGTAAAAAACACACTATCCAAATCCAAGAACACAGCATCCATGAGACCTGACGACATCCCAGGCTGTGTTCTACATGAACTACAGAACGAACTGGCACCCCACCTAAGTACCATGTTCAATCATAGCCTCACCTCAGGCTATGTGCCCACTGAATGGCGCACAGTGACAGTTATCTCACTCCACAAAGGGGGAGCCATCACAGACCCCAGAAACTACCGCCCCATTAGCCTAACGAGCCTGGTCTGCAAGGCTATGGAGTGTATCATCATGGAACATATAAACAATGACATTGGTTATCTCCAAACTCAGGACACCACCCAGTTCGGGTTTGTAAAATTCAGATCATGTGTCCTAAACCTGATAGACTTCTTTGAAGCAGTCACCAAAGCCGTAGATGAGGGTAAGGTGGTTCACACAGCCTATCTAGATCTCGCCAAGGCTTTTGACACCATTCCCCACTCTGGAATTATAGATAAACTCACTAAACTAGGTATAAATCCCTATGTCACAAGATGGGTTGCCAACTGGCTCACTGACAGAACCCACACTGTGAAAGTAGCAGACTCCAAATCCAGCTTCAGACCAGTGACAAGTGGAGTACCACAGTGTTCAGTCCTGGGTCCTCTCCTGTTTGGTATCTACTTCTCTGAAGTACAGGCCAACACAGTAGGTCTTTGGCTAACGAAGTTCACAGATGACTGCAAACTAGGAGCCATAATCAAAACTCCAAACGATGTGGACATCCTACAAAAGGGCCTTGCTGAGACAGACACCTGGTGTCAAAGCCATGGCCTCAGGCTCAATGCCAAAAAGTGCATTGTCATTACTTTTGATAAAAACTCAGTACCCATGAACTACCACATAGGTGGTAGTCTACTTAACACCGAAAGTGTGATAAGAGACCTTGGGACACAGGTGGACAGTAGTCTCTCCTTTGATAATCACATCACCACAGTAGTCAGGAAATCCTTCTATGTGGCACACCTCATCACAAAAGGTTTCTCATCCAGGAAAAAAGAGGTCATTGTTCCCCTCTACTCGTCACTCATTAGACCCATTATAGAGTACAATGCCCCTTTTGGTATGTACCTCACAAGACATCTACAACAACTGGAAAGGCCACAGAAATACCTCACAAAGAGGATTACTGGCCTCAAATCGATACCCTATGCAGACCATCTCAAAAAAATGCAGCTTTACTCCATTGCATATCGCCTACTCAGAGGCGATCTCTGCCTAACACACAAAGCTATGTCAAACCCAGAGCTTTTAGACATGCTCCACTTAAAGAAATCCCAATCCCTATGAGCTACACGCTCTAGGGACCTAAATCTCATCACCACAATAAACAGAACATGCTGGAGGGATAGATTCCTGTCCCAGAGACTTCCCATACTCTGGAACAAACTACCTATCTATATCAAACAAAGCTCCTCATTAGCACTCTTCAAGAAAAATCTTGATGATTGGATGGGAGATAGGAAATTCAACCCGGGGATCACTTCTGTGGCTCTGCTCGACAGTGGCACAGGAAAATAATTTTCTTGGGTGGCAAAAGCCAGGGTACCTTTGGCTAGGCTTATATAGGCCCTAGGGCCAATAGCCTAGTACCTACCTATGAACCTATGAACCTATAAGTCAAATAAATAAAAAATAAAGTTATGGATTTCCTGGGAAGTAAAGGATTTACTGTACAACATTTCAGCTGGAGTTGCACAGCAAGAGAAGGAAGACAGAACAGTAGCAACTCTGATTCAGTCAATGTTGTGTACTGATTGGCCAATGTGTTCCTATATGAAAGAGAAAAGGATGATGCAGGATGCAGCTGAAGAGAATATGTCACAGGAAGGTGGTCTAGAACTTTTTGTAGAATGCCCATAAGAAACAAGAGAGCAAAGAATGTGTCCTTAGTTTAGGAGAAAAATGAAAGGAAGAGTTATTTATTTTAATAGAGATGGATAGACATATTACGATTGGTGAAAGAAATAGATTACAGAAGGTAAATAAGATCCAAAATGTTAGAAGTCTGATTAAAGAGATGAAGATAGCAATCAAGGCCGTTAACAGAAATTCACGTGATATAACAGAAGTAAATAGGTCATATTGCTGTGCAGTGAAATTAATAACAGATAAAATCTTACCAAAAAAGTGCACAGCAGTAAGGCAAATGAAGAGAAGAAATAAAATGCCCTCACAGAAGCATTAAATTGAAAGAACTATAAAGCAATTAAAACAAGAAGTGTCACTGATAGATGAGTATAGAAGAGCGAACAGATAAATGGAAATACTTAGAAAGGCAGACTTGATAAAAGGAATGCAAAGTATCAGAAGTGAGCAGTATCTATTATACACAACTGAAAATAATAAACAAAAGATATCACCAAAGGCAGATAAATATATAGGAAAAGTACAAAATAAGCATTTCATTGATGACCCAAAAACGGTTTTATAGAGAAATGGGAAACAAAGCAAAAGGAATAGAAACACCACCAAAAAAAAAGAAATAGATTATTTTTGGAGAAATATCTATGAAGATCCTTTGAAGGGATGAAGTTTCAGCCATAGAAATTGAAACAAAGTTTAATAAAAGCTCTTAATTGGAAAATTCCTGGCCCAGATGCAGTACCTAACTTCTAGCTAAAAGTATTAACATCTTTACATGAAGATTTAGCCTTGAAAAAGAACTACTTATATGTGCATCCCAAACAGCCATCAACATGGTTAAAAGCAATACTCCTCCTTAAGAGTGAACATATAAGGCATCTTAAAAGCTATATACCAATAACTTGCATTCCAGCCATGTACAAATGATATACTAGAATTAATGCTGACAGAGTTTATAGCTATTTAGAAGAAATCTCAATCATGGCAACAGAAAAATGGTAACAAAAGAAAGTGATATGGAGCAAGGGATCATTTGTTGCTAAATAAAGTCATAATTGAGAACTGTAGAAAGGGGAAGAATTTAAGTATGGCATGGATAAATTACAAAAAAGCATCTGAGAGCATCCCAGATTAATGGATAAAGGAGTGCTTATAGATTTATAAAATGCATCCTACATTGATCAATTACATTACATTAAACCGCAAAAAGGGGAAATATCCCAAGGGTAAAAATTCAAAGGGGGTATTCCAGAAAGATTCTTTGTAACTGCTGTTGTTTTGTCTTGCCCCTAACCCATTAAGCTGTTTAATTAACAGTTTGGGTCTCGGTTATAATTTGCCTTCCAGAAAAAATTTGCTTAAAGATTTCTCATCTACTTTTTGTGGATGAATTAAAATTATATAGTTCATTAGATGAGGAGTTGAAAGCATAACTGTAATTGGTAAAAACTTTCTCAGATTATGTAATCCAAACAAACAAATCCAAACTGCAACTCAGGAAACAAACGAAGGCTCAAAGACAAAAAGTCATAAAAGCGAAAAAAGTAAAAACAGGTTTATTACTTTGCAACTAAACAGTATGATACAAAAATAAACAGTTAAGCGCTTTTCGTCTTAATTTAGAAGACTTCTTCAGACCTACATCAGTAGCACAAGTGCTCACTTTAATACAGAGCACATGATGGTTTCAAAAAACACTAACCAATGGTATTGCATAAGCAATTAAGTAATTAAGCTTGGACACATGACATCAGCAACAAGTCAAATACAAAAACAGCAACTGTGAAAAACTGTAAAGAACAAAAATATATAGCTGCTTTTTTGCACAAATAAAGACACATCAAATCACTGCATTTGGTTGGACAGAGTGTAACTCTTAAAGTATGTGATAAAATGATGAAAAAACTATGGAAAATATATACAGTTACAGTTTTTCACGGTTGCTGTTTTTGTATTTGACTTGTTGCTGATGTCATGTGTCCAAGCTTAATTACTTAATTGGTTAGTGTTTTTTGAAACCACCATGTGGTCTGTATTAAAGTGAGCACTTCTGCTACTGTTGTAGGTCTGAAGAAGTCTTCTAAATTAAGACAAAAAGTGCTTAACCATTTATTTTTGTATCATACTGTTTAGTTGCAAAGCAATAAACCTGTTTTTACATTTTTCGCTATGGAGACTTTGTGTCCTTGAGCCTTCATTTATTTCCTTTCTCAGATTATATAAGAATAGCATTTGGTCCTGATAAATATGTGAAAGCAATGTTTAAAGCAAGACCGTTGCAGTACCAAAAAATATCAAAATACATTGGGTCAGTTGGACAGAAAAACAAGAAAAATGCTTCATCCTTATCAAATGAAATATAAAAGTTAGTGTATACCGAGTATATATTTCTCACTCTGAATGAGTTATGGGGCTTCCTGAAATTGATTGCATATATAGGTTGGCAATCATATGACTGCCATAGGACAGGAGTGTGATATAAAGAAACTTGAGGAAGATAGAGTGTATAAATATTTGTGAATTGATGAAGGATCAGCAATAAAGCAAGAACAAGTGTGAATAAAATTCTGTAAGAAATGCTTCAGAAGACTACAACTAATCTTGAAAACTACCCTGACATCTAGGAATAAAGTACAAGCTATAAACTAATTTGGTCCCTGTGATTTAACCTACAGTTTTGGTGTGAATGACTGTTCTCAAAATATATTGGGTCAGTTGGACAAAAAAACAAGAAAAATGCTTCATCCTTATCAAATGAAATATAAAAGTTAGTGTATACCAAGTATATATCTCTCACTCTGAATGAGTTATGGGGCTTTCTGAAATTGATTGCATGTATAGGTTGGCAATCATATGACTGCATACATATCTGTTGACCTCATCAGATGCAAACATAGTGAAAGTTTTAAAACATGAGGTGGGGAGGTCTAAGATGACCTCTCTACCTAGCTTAGCAGAAGCATTCAGGTGGCAAGCAGGAATAGAAATCAAACTGGAAGTAGACAAAAATCAAACAGCAACTAAATGTGCTAAAAAACAAAAGAAGCAATATAAGGAAAAGAATCAGATGAGAAGGAATAGAGTGAGAAAAAGTCAGATCTCTTTCTCTCTCTCTCTCTCTCTCTATATATATATATATATATATATATATATATATATATATGGGTCTACTTCATAATAACGGAAGACCAGAAGACCGAAACCCAGAACACTGAGATGAAAACAATGAAACCCCAGAACACCAAAAAACCGCATAACTTTACAACACACACATAACACACACACAACTGCCCCACACTATCAAACTCAACACCCTACACTAGTGATAGGCAGGGGGTGCAAGCTTCCCTGCACCCCCAACCCCCCTACTTTAATATTCTAACTCCGAGATCGCACAAACAGACACACAAAGCAAACTCACACCAACACAGTACAGTCTCTCACACACCACAGTCACAACACACACTTACACACAGCAATTCCCCTCACAAATACACTCACACATATACACTTACCTACAGCAGAACACCAAAAGCACTAATTCAAACTTCCATAACATCGGGATTTTGAATTTCACACTTTTTGGTGTTCTGGGGTTTCGTTGTTTTCGTCTCGCTGTTCTGAGTTTCAGTCTTCTGGTCTTTCGTTCTAGTGAAGGAGACCCATATATATATATATATATATATATATATATATATATATATATATATATATATATATATATATATATATATATATATATATATATATATATATATATATATATATATATATATATATATATATATATATATATATATATATATATATATATATATATATACATACATACATATATATATATATATATATATATATATATATATATATATATATATAGATATATATATACACATATATATATTAGCAAGTATAGAGATTTCTTGGAACAACCTTATGTTGATCAGGATTTGATGCAGGAATGGTTAAGGAAAGGTGAGTTGAAACCAAAGGATGAAAGGTTGTTAATGACAGCCTAAGGACAGTGGGCTTCATACATATAGGTTTACAAAGTCCATTGAAGATGTGGGAGAAACAAATAAATGTAGGTATAGTAAAAAAAATTTGAAACAGTTGCACACCTTCTTGCTGGGTATGATTCACTCATGACAGAGCATTGGGATTATGCTAATTTTACAGTATTGAAGGAGCTGAGAAATTGGAAACATTAACCACAAAGCATTATAGAGAATGATGAAGTGTACATCACATGGGATCACCCATTACCAACAATTCAAAAAACAGATTCAAGAAAACCAGATATAGTAGTCCATGAAAAATGAAGAAAAGTAGTACTGATCGTTGAAATTGTTACACCTAACAACTGTTGTGTATCACATACAGAGAGACACAAAGTCATAAAATATCAAGATGTGCAGGGAGAAAGGAGAACAATATGCAAGAAATACACCCACAAGGTTTCAATAGTAGTAGAAGCAATGGGATCTAATAAAAAATAATCTACTTTCGCATTTAGATAAAGTGCCAATACATGTAACTCCATATGAATTACAGAAGTCAGTTCTAGACACATTGCGGGTGCTGCAAAGAGCACTTTTGGCTAACATCAAAGATTGAAACAGTACTAATTTCATGAAGTTTAATCACATTTTGACTTAGAAATGAGGTCCATTATCACTGTAGTATTAAGAAATAAAAATATTTAGAAAAATTAAACCAAAAGGCTAGTGCAGAATACAGACCTCAGTCTTTAATGTGTGTCACTCACCTTCATGTTGCGGTATCAAGCTAACATTAAAAGTGACACTATAAATCAGTACTATGTGCAACTAGTATTTCAAGTTAACATACAATAAACAACATATGTGTTTTAAATATATATTATTAACAATCAATGGTACAGTTCAAATATAAATACAAATGAGACTAGCAATGCAATGTGGCTAATGGATAGCATCACAAAATAATGTAATCAAAGTAGAATTTTAATTTTTTTAACAACTTTTCATACAGACAAGCACAACAACAGCATGCAATAGCTAGAATGATGTATATGACAGACATGCATACATTTTCTTTAACAAATATATAATTTTCATTGGCTGCATTTTTGTATTATGTTTACATATGTACATACATGGGTCTGCTTTGGTAGACCAAATTTACACTTACCCGAATTGCAGATTCCAGAGACAATGACACCAAACTTTCAATAAAGTGAACCTAAATATCACCAGTTTTCTTTACAGGGAATGGAGACACTTGGCCAATATGGGGAAATGTGCCCTTTTCCCCACTGTAGTGTGATCCTGCAGTGAGTATATTTAGTTGGGTGGTGGGGGATGCAGCCCCCACATTGGCATGTGTATGGGGTGTATGCCCCCACCTGGGTGGGTTTGGCATACTTTGGTGTGTTATTTTGTTAAATGTTGGCTAAGTGTCTTCTTTCCCTGTAAAAAACTTTGGTAATGTAAAGGTTCGGTTTATTGCAATTTTGGTGTTGTCATCTTGGTAATCTGCAGTTCGGGTAAGTGTAAATTCAGTCTAATAAAATAGACCCACTTACACATATGAAAAAATGTACTTATGAACACGCACACACTGTACAACACCCCAGAAACACAATCAAATTAGAAGTGGCTTGTAGCACACTCATATCAGGAAAGTGTGTGGAAGGTAGTGTCTACAAACCATCAGAGAACAGTTATGCATGATTGCAAGAGGAGTAGAACATAAGCATTAGATGTCAGTAATGGTCAGCAGACACTCATTCATTAAAGGAATAGGCAGGCTATACACACCATACATATCACCAATAAGCACTGACATACATACAAATTAGCAATTACATACTGTGAAAACAGTATGAGATTTGATATGGTGCAGTATTTATGCAAAGTCAAAAGCCAAATTAATCAATACAAAAAAGGCAGTCCCAAAGTTATTCAAAGAGAAAAACAGGCAAAGGCATACAGATATGGAAAATTTCACAATAATAAAAAATATATATATATATATATTATATATATATATATATATATATATATATATATATATATATATATATATATATATATATCACAAAGAGGAAATGTAGAAAACAAGATTAGTAAAGTAGAAGTTTAAAAAATAGAAGTTGACATTATGGAATTCCTGCAAAGTGAAGGATTTGGTGTAGAAGATCTAACATGGTTACATCACAGCAGGATGAAATGAGTCCTCAAAGTAAGAAGAAACAGGAAGATCAGGAGACATCTAAAGAGGAAATATGGACATGGGAAAGAAAAAGAGATTTAATATGGTGTAATATTTATGCAAAGGAGAAAGCAAAACTAACAAATACAAAAAGAGCAGTGCCAAAGGTATTTGAAAAGAAATATAGGCAGAGGAATCCAGATACGGAAAATCTTACAATACAAAAAATAAGAAGACAAAGATGAAAAGTAGAAAAGAAGTTTAGTAATGGAGAAGTTAAAGAAATAGAAACTGGGGTTATGGAGTACCTGCAAAGTGTAGGATTCAGTGTCGAAAATCTAACTTAGAAAGCACCACAGCAGGATACAGCAATAAACACTGAAATTAAGGAGAAACCAGTGGAACAGGAAGCAACTGGGTAGTTGCCATATGAAGGTATTTTGGAGCCTTCCACAGGAAACCAGTATAAACATCCACTTGAAGCTGGACAGCAAGGGAAGGAACAGGAAACTGTGGCAACTCTGATGCAGTCAGTGTTTAGGAGTGATAGGCCTGTGAGTTCCCATATGACAGAGCAACAGATGACACAGGATGAAATTGAAGAGAATGTGCCACAGGAAGATGTTATAGAACTTTCTGTAGAATGTCCACAGGAAATGGAAAACAAAAAATGTTCCCTTATTTTAGAACTAAATGAGTTAAAAGAAGAGTTGCTTGATTTAATAGAGATAGAGAGATATATTAAGATCAATGAAAGAAATAGACTGCAGAAGGTTAATAAAACCCCCAAAGTCAGAAGCTTGATAAAACAAATGAACACAGTAATTAGGACTGTCCATACAGATCCATGTGATACAACAGAATAAACAGGATATATTACTGTGCAGCTAAATTAATAACTGATAAAGTTCTACCACAGGAACACAGGGTAGTGAGGGAAAGGAAGAGGAGAAATCAAATACTATCATGGGAGTATCAAATAAAGAAAAGCATAAAGCAATTAAGACAAGAAGTGTCAATGTTAGAACAGTACAGAAGAGAGAATAGATCAACAAAAATACTCAGAAAGATAGATTGATAAAAGTAATGTTCAGTATTATATCAGATCAGGATTTATCTTGCACTATTAATAAACTAAAAATCTCATTACAGGCAGAAAAACTTAGAAGTTACACAGATAAATATAAAGGAAAAGCACAGAATAAGCAATTTACTGTTGACCCTAAAAAGTTCTATAAAGGATTGGAAAACAAGGTAAAAGGAATTGAAAGACCACCCAAAAAAGAAGAAATAGATACATTTTGGAGAAATATCTATGAAGATCCTGTGGAACATAAAGATGCTAAATGTATAGAAGAAGTAAAAGAAAGAATAAGAAGTTTAAATGTACAGGATATGAAATGGGATGAAGTAATGGCCAGAGAGATTGAAACAAAGTTAAGAAAAGCCTCTAATTTGAAAACTCCAGGCCCAGATGCAGTACCTAACTTCTGGATTAAAGTATTAACATCATTGCACGATGATTTAGCCATGAGTAAGAACTATTCATATGTGCACTCCAAACAGATACCAACCTGATTAACAACAGGAAAACAATTCTCCTACTTAACAGTGAACCTGAAAGTTATCCTAAAAATTATTGACCGATAACTTGTCTTCTGACTATGTATAAACTATACAGTAGAATTGAGGATGACAGAGTTTATAGTCATTTAGAAGAAAATTCAATCATGGCAATAGAACAAAAGGGTAATAGAAGAAAGTCATAAGGAACAAAGGATCATCTTCATAATGAAGAACTGTAAAAAGGGGAAGAATCTATGTATGGCATACACTGACTAAAAAAAAGCATTTGATAATATCCCACATTCATGTATAAAAAATGCTTAAAAATGTATAAGATACACCTTGTAGTTTTCAATTACATTACAGTAACCATGAAACAGTGGCAGACCACTTTGCAATTAAGCCATGATAAAGGACAAATTATTATTCCAGGGATAAAAATTCAAAGGGTGATATTAGTGGGTGACTCCCTGTCACCAATGCTATTCTGTCTTGCCCATAACCCTTTACACTGTGTACTTAACAGATTAGACCATGGCTAAAATTTGGCTCCTAGACAACAACAACGTGTAGAAATGTCTCATCTTCTCTTTGTCAATGATTTAAAGCTGCATAGCTCATCAGATGAGGGACTTAAAGCACAAATGCAAGTAGTCAAAACTTTTTCAGATGATATAAGGATGTCACTTGGTCTTGCTAAATGTGCAAAAACAACCTTTAAAGCAGAAAAACTGCAGCACAAAAAAAAAATCAGTTTGGGACAAAAATGTGATATAAAAGAACTTGAGCAAGAAGGAGTGTTTAAATATTTGGGAATGGATGAAAGATCAACAATAAAACATGAACAAATGCAAATAAAACTTAGTAAGGAATATTTTAGAAGACTTAAATTAATCCTGAAAACAGCATTGACATCTAGGAACAAAATTCAAGCTATAAACCAATTTGCTCTTCCTGTCTAACTTACAGTTTTGGAGAGATTGACTGCCCCCAAAATGTGTTGGATAGATTAGACAGGAAAGCTAGAAGGATGCTTCATGCTCAACAAATGATTTATGAAAATCAGTGCATACCAAGATTATATATTCCCCGTTCTGAATGAGGTTGGGCCTCCTTGAAAGTGATTACATGTATAGATCTGCAGTTGTGGGACTGCACACATATCTGCTGACCCTCACAAGATCCAAAAATAGTGAAAGTTTTGAAACATGAGGAGAATAAATCTGAAATGACTTCCCTGCTTAGTCTAGCAGAAGCATATCGGCATCAAGCAGGAATGGAAATCAAACCAGAAGAAGATAAAAATCAGGCACAACTGAATATGCCACAAAACAAAAGAAACAAAAGAAAGAATATAAGCTGAAGGATCAGATGAAAAGGCAAGAAATGTGGAAAATACATAAATGTAATTGCAAGCATAGAAAACGTCTCGAAAAACCTCATGTTGATCAGGATCGAATGCAGGAATAGTTAAGGAGAGGCAAATTCAAACCAAAAGATGAAAGGTTAATATTGGTGGCCCAAGATAGTGGACTATGTACATGTTGATTTACAAAGTCCATTGAATATGTGGGAGAAACATACAAATGTTGTTTGTCTTTCAGCTTTTTCCCTGTAAGGGGTCGCCACAGCAGAAGTCCAGTCTGCTAATGATTGTCAGTAGAATATTACGAAATGCCGAGGTGCTAGCTCGACGCCCAACCTTCAAGTGAAGGCACACCCATTTACGCACTCATGTCTTTCGAACGCTACCCAACCGTGGGGAGGACATGCAGACTTCACAGAGAAGGCACTCCCAAGCCGGAAATCGAATGGAAGAACCTCTTGCTGTGAAGTAACAATGCAGTTGCACACCTCATTGCTGGTTGTGACATACTAATGGCAGAAGGACCGTATACTGAAAGACACAATAATGTGACAAGACTTGCACTGGGGATTGCGCAAACATTATGTTTCTGAAGTGGCTGAAAAACATGGGAAACATGACCCACAAAGCATCATAGAAAATGATGAAGTCTACATCACATGGGATCATCCATTACTAACAGTTCAAAAGATAGATGTGATAAAACCAAACATAGTGGTCCATGAAAAGAAGACATGATCATTGAAATCGCTACACCCTGTGATGACAGTGTCTTGTGTACGGAGAGACACAAAGTAATAAAATATCAAGATTTGCAGCAGAAATAAGAGCAATGTGGAAGAAAGATACCCAGACAGTTCCAATAGTAGTAGGACCAATGGGTCTTTTTAAAAAAGAATAAACAATCATATTTAGATTTGATTCCAATACATGTAACTCCGTATGAATTGCAGAAGGAGTCATTACTGGGAACATTGCGGGTGCTGCAAAGAGCACTTTTGCCTGACATCAAATATTGAAATAATACTAATTTCATGAACTTTAAACGTACTTTGACTTAGGAATGGGATCCATTCCCATCGTGGTATTAGAAACCCAAAAGATTTGGAGAAAAAAAAGAGCGAAAACAGCAGTATTATATGTTCTGTATGCAAAGAGCAATACGGCACCCCAAACTTATATGCACCCCAATTAAAGCCAATATGCTAGAACACAGTTGTGTATCATATAGGCTGTGTCAACAAACTACACAAAACCTCAAGATAAGAAAAAAGCAGTTTATAACAGATAAAATATTTCACATAAAATGATGTGCACACTAATGTTATTCACAGTAAATCACTTCATATTTCACATACACAACAGATGTATCATGGGAAGTCTGAATGTGTAGCCTGAATGTCATAGGGCTACACATCTTAATCTGCATAATGAAATATGTTAATACTATTACTGGAGACATAAACGTGGAAAGTAACAATATATACCTCTGTGCTCCTCATGCCCTCCATTCATTCTGTGCACAGTGCTCGACTGCAGGTGCGATCTTCAGCAGCAGAAAATGTAAAAAGATATCAAGTATCACAGCAACAGCGGCATTGCTTCATTCTAGTACAAAATTACTGCTATGTAAAACAAAAGGACAGTGAAAAATGTAGTTATTAACACGTTAGTAAGCAGTGTGCAATGCAATATCACATGTTGCATATTCAGTCACTAATGTCTTACTACTGTGCACACATGAGAATAACTGATCAAAAACTGGAGGTGGGTGAATTTGTTATTTGACAATTGCTAAACCTACATGAATTGATAGAAGTCAAACACCTTACATCTCTGAATAACGAGGTAAAACATTACAGATACCAACAAGTGTGCCAAAGTAAGATAAAATTGTGTAAGTATACATATATACCTAACCATGTGGACTAAGACCTACAAATTTGTACTTATGTTATATGCTGATAATAGTATGCTATTACATTATAATAAATAAACATGTGCACACACACACACACACACACACACACACACACACACACACACACACACACACACACACACACACACACGCACACACACACACACACATATATATATATATATATATATATATATATATATATATATATATATATAAGATGAATGGTGACTCAACATTGCAATATTCCTATATGTACATAGGCATGAATATAAATAAATACATACCTCTTAGCACATAGGCATAGCAGGGGGTGTGTGGGGTGCAAGGGGCTTCCCCCTGCAAAAACGTAAAAAAAAAAAAAAATGTTTTTTTTTATTTCGTTTTCAAACTTTCAAAGTTTTGATCTTCTGGTCCCGGCCATTTGAAGTTCAAAGTTTTGAAATTTCAAGCTTTAGAAGCTCATTTATATATATATATCTATATATATATATATCTATATATATATATATATATATATATATATATATATATATATATATATATTTTATGTATATGTGTGTATATATATTTATATATCTATATATTTATATCTAAGATATATATATTTATATCTAAGATATATATATTTATATCTAAGATATATATATTTATATCTAAGATATATATATATATATATATATATATATATATATATATATATATATATGTAGGTTTACATGGCTTCGTCTTTATATATGGGCATATACCTACATATTTTTAACAACACGTGAATGTGTGTGTGTATATAACATTATGAGAAGTGCAGGTAAATTACAAGTGCTGATATGTGCAATGCATAAGATGTTATACACATTTAACATCACAATGTATTTAATTATCTCCAGATTACATTGTGCGATATGAAATGTTGACATCAGTAACATGACTGAATAATGGAGTAGAATAGGCAAATTACATGTCATAACACATTTTGTGTGTCAGTCATACCTGTGTAAGAAAAAATAATCAAGCTGGCCAATGCTGTTTATAATGTCTGTGGTAGGATTCAAACATCAAAACTGTAAAACAGCAGGAGATTACATGCCTACTACAACAGCTATAACATTTCAGGTACCTAATTCACCTCATTGAAGGTAGTCATTCATGATGTCAGCATTCTCACAAAGGGCACGCATGCTATCATACAGTGCTGTCATTTATACCTAATTGCTGTATTACTTTCACCACATGGCTAATAATTAACATTTAATTATGAGTATACATATCTATAAGTTGTATCCATGGGCAAATGAATCATAAATACGTCATTGTTCATGTATACAGTATTATGAAATATTTTGGAAACTCTGTGGATAATGACAAAATGTGCATTTATCTGCAGTATAAAACAAACACGTACACACACTGAGTTTACCTTTCAAAATTTGCAAAAACACATGTGTCTTGGATTTTAAGCACATAAAATAGTTAACAAATCAAAGGAGGTATTGTGAAACTCTGGGATTCAAATCTAATAGGCCGGAGTGCAGTTAACAACCCCACACATATGGCTAACCCTACAGCTATAACACAGTATAAGGATTACAGATTCACACTTCTTGTACTTATATTATGATTACAAGTCTCGCATATATTTCATTTATGATGACCTGGTCTGTTATTGCATTTATTGATGAAAAAAGTAAAGAATTATAAGAGAATGGTATGAAAATGTAAACATAAGAGGTAACATATGTACGTATTAATCAGCATTCACACATACATCATTAATAGAAGTATACTGTATGGTGTTTTCTACAAGCTTTGCTGATAACAGAGAAATGTGCAGTCATCCTCAGCCTAAGCGCTATAGGCTTCCATGCACCACAGCTATAAATCTAAGGAATGAATTATCAAACCAGTATAAATATTCTATATGTGATGTTCGCTGAGATTTGAAACCAGACATAGGCAAACAACATTTAAATTGCTATATTTCATAACCAGTTGAGTTAATGCACATTAGAATCCATTTAATGTTTTAAATGTAATCAAATAACAGTATTAACAGTATTAGTAGTATGTGAGAAGTCCATATTCTTCTGAACCTAAGAAAGGCCAAAACTATGTTTTTGGAACTCCACAGAAAATTCATCAAGCACGTAACTCTTTAACTATTTTTGACCTACACAACCATTACACAGAGACAGCCTCCATCTTGCATACTTAAGACTATGGCTTCATCAGTCACTAAACTTCCATTTCCACATAGAAAAAGTGAGAGCTGAAATAAATTCCCTCCTCTTCTGGGCCAAAAGGCTCTCCCCTTTTTTATCCCAGCCATTGCAAAGGAGTTCTCCTTTCTCATCTTAAATTTTGGCTCCCAATTTTGCGTCTGCCACCAAGAAAAGCATTGCCACACTGCAGACTATCTCTAACAGGATCTAGTGACTCATTATAAACTCACCTGTCTGTGAGCATCACTGTATTACCCTTGAAAAAGCAAAATGGGTAACCATAAAACAAAGATCTAACCTACTGTTTCAACTGTACAAATTACTCCAACTGCACACATTTACTTCCGTTTCAGCTAGACTTCATGAAAATAACTTCTAATGCAAGCTGAAACACTACTTACAAGCCACATCAACCCTCACTTCCCCTAGAACCAAACACCACAGCACTGTACATGCTCTGTCACGCCAACTCTCATTACCCCTAGAACCAAACTCCACAGCATGCCACAAGCTCTGTCACACCACCTCTCATTACCCCTAGAACCAAACTCCACAGCACTGCACATGCTCTGTCACACCAACTCTCATTACCCCTATAACAAACTCCACAGCACTGCACATGTTCTGTCACACCAACTCTCATTACCCATAGAACCAAACTTCATAGCACTGCACATGCTCTGTCACACCAACTCTCATTACCCATAGAACCAAACTTCATAGCACTGCACATGCCCTGTTACACCACCTCTCATTACCCCTAGAACCAAACTCCACAGCACTGCACATGCTCTGTCACACCAACTCTCATTACCCATAGAACCAAACTTCATAGCACTGCACATGCTCTGTCACACCAACTCTCATTACCCCTGGAACCAAACCCCATAGCACTGCACATGCTCTGTCACACCACCTCTCATTACCCATAGAACCAAACTTCACAGCACTGTGCATGCTCTGTCATACCAACTCTCATTACCCATAGAACCAAACTTCATAGCACTGCACATGCTCTGTCATATCAGCTCTCATTGCCCCTAGAACCAAACTCCACAGCACTGCACATGCATTATCCTCTCAGACACTTACTCTTTGGTAAGTTTTCCCCATCAGTTTAAAGGAAATACAGTTCAAAAAGCACTTCTTCATCACAGCCAAATGCTCCTGCTTCAACACAGAACATACCACCTAACCTATCTGTTTTACAGCTCTCTTCTCCCCCCTCAAGATTCACTGAAGATTGACCTACTTTAGAAACTAATGCATATCTTGTATATTATACTTGGCATGATTGTACATTACACTGTACCTGTTCACCAGAATGTATATATACAGTGTATATATATATATATATATATATATATATATATATATATATATATATAGATATAGATATGTGTATATGTGTGTATATATACATATATATCATTAGTCTGAATCACTCTGTTATTGCTTACATTTCTGTAATTTTGTCTGTGAAATGTTTGGTATTTCACCCAAGCTGAGTCTGAAATTGTCCAGTATTGATCAGTACACTACTCTAGTAAACAAATATAAATAAATACATACACACATACATATATACATGCATACAAACAGACACTGCATGTTTACATTGGTCCAGTATATTTGTGAATAACCTCAGAATTCACTGACATGCAAATATATGCTTTAAATATTAAAAACATTAAAAGGTATTATTCTTCCATTTTGATTAAAATTACTATTATAGATATTCATGGAATACACTCTAAATGCAATACATCACCTAAACACATATTAGAACTACATACATATATGACAATGTAAGTGTTAAGGTGTGGAGTATGTAACTTACTATCAGCATCTGGTGGTTGGCGTGAAGACTTCTGAAACCAACTGGCAAAGGTTCTCCACTGTAGATCATCACAGCAGTGTCAGACCTGCATGCCAGTGTGGTAGATCCCAGTTTGTACTCCAGTGTAGACATCACAACAGTGTCAGACCTGCATGCCAGTCTCGTAGATCCCAGTTTGTCCTCCAGTGTAGATCATCACAACAGTGTCAGACCTGCATATCAGTCTCATAGATCCCAGTTTGTCCTCCAGCGTAGATCATCACAACAGTGTCAGACCTGCATGCCAGTCTCATAGATCCCATTTTGTCCATGATGCTCCTTCACTGTCCAGTTCCATACATGGATCATATTGAAGTTCCTCTGGCATGCATGCATTCTCTGCTCATCAGCAGCATAGCTGGTGACTATCTGTGTCATCTCCTCCTAGTTTCAGTTCAACAATTAAACTCACTGAAACATTCTCTTGGTTGATAGCCTTGACATGGGTGTAAAAGCTTTTTGTAAAATACCTTCGAAAAATGCTAACTGAGGTCCCATTCAGTTTATAGATAGCAATTGTATGATAAGAACATGTATCAATATTGCATTTTAAAATGGGTGCATACAGGATGGTACAGACTATTGGTGGGTATCCGTCATGTGTTGCAGTCATGTGTTACAGATATTTTTGTTTATTGATACCTATTGGGTAGTTGCTCTGAGCACTGTACACTTGCTCAGAGCTGTTGGTTAATACTCAGTGATTCTAAAACGTATGTGAATTTTCAGTAATGGAATTTCAAAACACTGAATGCTAATGAGCCTCATTAATTATGTATGGCACAAATGGTACTTAAAATGTATGTGTGTGTGTGCTTAGCTAACCTCATTGCGAGATATAGCTGCTTGAAGGCTCTCCTATCAAAGGTAAACTGTCACCTGCTTCCATTACTGTTGTAGAATACAGTGCTATTATCACTTTCCCATGTTAAAAGTGCTCTGTGTAAAACCACTACAGCATATTTTCATGCATATGTTATGTAAAATTCTCTGCATTACAATATGTCTGTCGCATAAAGGATGGGGGAGACTTCAACAATATGTATGCATATTGTTACATGTCTGTTATTATCATGGAGGCTTTCTCTATATGCAGTTGTATGGCTACAAACCAGCCCTGGTGAACAGGCATAATCCACTCCTATCCGTAATTATTGCTAACTAACTTATAATGTCCGAAGTACTTTTGTGAATAACCATGACCTATGCGGCTGTCCTCATGACATATGTCCAGAGACTTATTCATAGGTTCATAGGTTCATAGGTTCATACTAAGCTATCTGCCCTGGGGCATTTATAAGCCTAGCCCAATTGTGTTTGGCTTACGCCACTCCTTGATTTGAGTATACTGTGCCCTTTTTAAAGTTTAGTTTACTGTGCCTCTGTCTAATAGCGACACTGAAGTAATCCCCGGGACAAACCTACAATCCCCCATCCACTCATCAAGATTCTTCTTGAAGAGGGTCAGTGAGGTGCTCTGCCTAACATGAATTGGAATTCTATTCCAGAGCGAAGGGAGCCCCTGGGTTATGAATCTGTCCCTCCAGCATGTTCTATTTATTTCTGTGCTGAGGTTCAAGTCCCTCGAGCGTGTGGCTCTAAGGGATTTAGATTTACTGAGGTGGAGCATGTCCATTAATTCTGGGTTGGGCATAGCTTTATATGTCAGGCATAGATCACCTCGAAGTAGGCGGTATGCAACTGAGTAGAGCTGTAGTTTTTTTAACCGAGCAGCATATGGCATCTGTTTGAGTCCCTTGATCCTCCTGGTGAGGTACTTTTGGGGTCTTTCTAATTCCTGCAGGTGTCGGGTAAGGTACATCCCAAAGGGGGCATTGTATTCTATGATAGGCCTGATGAGGGATGAATAAAGGGGCACGATTACCTCTCTTGATCTAGATGTGAATCCTTTCATGATGAGGTGGGCTATGTAGAAGGTCTTTCTGACCACTTTGGCAATGTGGTTGTCAAAGGAGAGATTGCTATCAACTTGGGTCCCCAGATCCCTAATTACTTTCTCTGTACTTAATGGGTTACCACCTATGTGGTCATTTGTGGGCACATTGTTTTTGCCAAAGGGTATGACTATACACTTTTTGACATTTAGCTTTAGACCATGGCTCTGGCACCAGTTATCCGTCTCTGCGAGACCTTTTTGAAGGATGTTTGTGTCAACTGAAGAGTCGATTATGGCACCCAGTTTGCAGTCATCTGCGAACTTAGTGAGCCATAGTCCTCCCACTTTGGCCTGTACCTCAGAAAAGTAAATACCGAACAAGAGAGGTCCCAGGACAGAACCTTGTGGGATGCCACTTCTGACCGGTTTCGAGTCTGACATGGATCCAGCAACTCTGACTCTGTGGGTTCTGTCTTTGAGCCAGTTTGCGACCCATCTTGTGACATAGGGATTTATATTTAGGCTGGATAGCTTATCTATGATGCCCGAGTGGGGTATTGTGTCAAATGCCTTTGCGAGGTCCAGATAGGCTGTGTGGGCTACCTTCCCTTCATCTATGGCCTTGGTGACTGTTTCGAAGAAGTCAACCAGGTTCAAAAGGCAGGATCTGCCCTTGATGAAGCCAAATTGGGTAGGCTATTGTCTGATGCTTAATCCTATAGTAGTAGCTGTGATTACATTCAATGGGATTTGGGAAACATCAGGATGACTTGGCATTTACACTGGTTGTTGTTATATGTAGCCATGAATGGATAACTGTTCCTTTTCATAAACTAATGTTTATTTCTGCCTTGTTTTTGTAAGATATTCAATAGTAGTGTTGTTTACCAAACATAGAGATCAATACTGTTAGTTGGACTGCGCATGGGAGTGCAGCTAATGTGCATGTGTTAGAGCGTGTCTGTTTACTATTACAGGCACATGAATGTTCACAGCAATACCATGGCTCTGACTTGTGTGGACTTGGCCATACCACCAATAACAGTAATGCACCAGCTGTGTGTGCTACATAAAGGTCAGGACTGCAGACATGGACAGATTATGACAGCATTAGCTGCACGGCATGACAGTGTGGTATCTGCTGCACAGTCTGTTGAAAGCCTTTTTATGTCTGTGCTAGAGCAGTGCTGTAGTACTAACCAGGTGGTACATGCATGGGGAGGTCATAGCATCACTGGCTGCACAGCATGACAGTGTGGTATCTGTTGCACACTCTGTTGAAAGCCTTGTTATGCCTGTGCTAGAGCAGTGCTGTAGTACTAACCAGGTATTACATGCATGGGGAGGTCATGGCAGCACTGGCTGCATAGCATGACAGTGTGGAATCTGTTGCACATTCTGTTGAAAGCCTTGTTATGCCTGTGCTAGAGCAGTGCTGTAGTACTAACCAGGTATTACATGCATGGGGAGGTCATGGCAGCACTGGCTGCATAGCATGACAGTGTGGAATCTGTTGCACATTCTGTTGAAAGCCTTGTTATGCCTGTGCTAGAGCAGTGCTTTAGTACTAACCAGGTATTACATGCATGGGGAGGTCATGGCAGCACTGGCTGCATGGCATGACAGTGTGTAATCTGCTGCACACTCTGTTGAAAGCATTGTTTATGCCTGTGCTAGAGTAGTGCTTTAGTACTAACCAGGTGTTACATTCATGGGGAGGTAGTGGCAGTACTGGCTGCACAGCATGACAGTGTGGTATCTGTTGCATTCTCTGTCGAAAGCCTTGTTACAGTAATGCTAGTGCAGTGCCATAATACAGACTGGGTGTCACATGCCCTAACTGTACTGAGCAGATTACATCCAGTGGCAAGAGGCAGACCCCCTTTCATTAGACTCACGCATGGCTTTTAGACATCAATGTCTGTGCTGCAGTATGCATACACATCTACTGCTGGTCATTCAACTGTGACCCAGCAGTCATGTCCAGACAGACACATCACACTACTGCTCCTACCAAGATGGTTTCCTGAAATGCTAATGTCACCATCCAGTCCCTCAGTACAGCACTGTGGGACAAGTATTTCCAGATATGGCAGAGGCAGCCAGGACCACAGTGTGCAGTGTCAGTGTGGGTGCGCTAGAATGCATTACAGTAACACTTATAGTTGTTCTGATGTACTGTATGTCCTCTTGTGTGTCATTCTGACCCTGTGACAATGGTGACTGCTGTACTGACCACTGATTAATCTATCTGTAGGTGGCTTCTCAAATGTTTGATGCTGCAGGGTTATTCTAATCATTTATCTAACCTAAGTGACTGCTTTCAAGTTGTGATACATTGTATATGCTTGCTATTATTATATGTTAGTTCAGATACTAACAACAGTTTCCTGTGGGTGCTTCGGTTTCCTCGCACATCCCAAAGACATGCTGTAGGTGGATTGGACAATCTAAATTGGCCCTAGGCATGAGTGAGTTTGTGTGTGTGTGTGTGTGTGTGTGTGTGTGTGTGTGTGTGTGTGTGTGTGTGTGTGTGTGTGTGTGTGTGTGTGTGTGCACCTTCTGTGGATGGTTCGCACTGGGCTGGCAACTCAACACCGTAAAACTCCACTACCAATCATGAGCGGACAGGTGATCCACTGTGGCGAACCCTAACTGGGAAAAGCCAAAAGAAGATGAAGAAGTTCAGATACTAACTTCAACAATGCTCTGTGTGACAGTCCCCATGCTTCCATGCTTGTATCTCTTGCTAGTTGAAATTTAGCAAGTATTTGCATGCTTAACAGCATGTTATCTTAGTCAATCAGCACTAAGTGCTATATCACACATGTTCTTGCTGTCTGCCATTCCTGCATGCATAGGTATTCCTCTATATGGATACCTGTGTTACATATGGCATTTTAATATAGCACTGCACAAGTCTTACCCTCAGCACTGAATGCATTTCTGTAGGCAAGTTTCCCCTTTGTGATCGTCTTGTTGACATGTAGTTCCTATGTGTGTCTTCTCATATCTACTTGACACCAGACACATATATAGCTAAGTTGCTGTAACCCAAAGAATGCTGCATGTTCCATGGCTGATGTGTACTCATTGTCATTCATGCTTTGAATGACTAAACATGTTCTTACCTCTTAATGATTTATGTTGCATCAATAACCTTTGTATTGCAGTATTGCCTCATGTGTGGCTTTCCACATCAGGAATGTGATGTAAAACTTGTTTGCGGCATGTTTAAGTTTGGATGGTCCTTGACATGTTTATCATTACTCATGCTGTTGAATGCAATATAATGTGTTATACAACACTGTTAGATATCACTATGCTATGTATGATGCATCAGTGTTAGTGTACGACCTCTGCAGTTAGGTTATGTTTGTGCTGATACATTCCCATACACTGCATGGGCCTAAATTTATTGTAACATAGTATGATGATATCCTACCTGTACAATGACACCTTCTCTTATGCACACCTCCTGATGTACCTTGCTGAGAGAATTCATGCAGTGATGTTTCCTCTGTAGATATCTAGATGTTTTTCTTGCTATATTGTGTATATAAGGTATTAAAGGAAAATCATAAGCTTCTGTTCTGTATAACGTTCAATGATGACAACTAATGGTTTCTTTCCTTTAGTCATGCTCTGTGCTGCTGTTGTGAGGCAACACATGAACATCACTAGTCTGTGTACATGTATAAATGTGGCTTATCATGACTAAGAGGTGGGTGTCAGATGCTGCTGTTTTGCCTGGGCTTGGACATATGGCCACATCCTCCATCACCCATGCCTATTTCATCTCACCCCTGTGTCCTCCTGATCATCCTGCGCAGCTCTGATAGCTCAATATCAGACATCTGGGGTTCGTGGAGTAGGTCACCCACACCTGCAGCTGGTAGCCCACTATGTTTTTATGTTATCATGGTATACAGCATGGCACACACAGTGACCATCTCTGATGCCTTTTCTGGTGTGTATTGGAGTGCCTTCTCAGATGTGTCCAGATGTCTGCATCTTGTTTCAGCATGCCAAACACATGCTTGATAGTGTTTCATGTCATGTTGTGTGCTCTGTTGTATGCATCCTTGGCAGGTGTTGATTGGGCTCTTTATGATGTCATAAGCCAAGGTTCCAGTGGATAACCATAGTCATCTGTTTTAGGGGGATGAGAAGGAATATTTGGTCATCTTGTTTCCTTTTGCAATGTCTTACTACTGCTTATTGTACAGTAGTGGGCAAGTACTTACCTATTAGGAGCTCTTCTATTATTTCAACATGTTGGAATTCAGCCCTCAGATCATATTCCCTCCAAACTGCTGCATCATGCACAATACCAGGTGTGTCATGTTATTAGTGATGAGACCATATAAGGAGCCCACCTCCTACAATTGAGTGATGGCCACTCCTTTTTATTGACGTGACATTCGGTATCTGATACTTCAAAAGTTTTGGTTGGGACATGGTTACAGTCAATTGCACCGAGGATGTGTGGGAAGTTGGCAATGTCACAGAAATTTTACATTACATTTCTGTGCACAGTTGTTGGGAAGTGGATGTATTCATCCACCTGGGTGCACATTTCTGCCAGAAACAATGTTTGGAATGCAAGGTGGCAGTTTGAAACATTCCCCTAGCATATCTCTTATATTGCTGAAATGTCCCTGAGGTCAGTATATCCAGACTTAGGCACACTTTTGTTTCTGCCAGTATCTGGTTACCCTGCAATCTGCATGCATACATGTGGGGTGCACATGTCCTGCACACAGCCTGCACCAGCTGTTATCTATCTACTATGCCCTGTTCAGAGAGCTGGCATAACTGTTGCCTGGTTCAGCACATTGCTGGCTGCCTTCTGGAATGCATTTGCAGATCATCCTCTATTATGGCTTGTAGTACCTCAGCCTGCTATAGTGCATTAAATGCCAGATGCATGTTTTTTATTTTATGCTTGTGGAAATTGTAGTTTTTTTAGGAATATGTAAAATAAAGTAGTGTCAAAAGAAATCACAAATGGCTTCTGCTGAGTGTTTTCAGAAAATAGTCAGCAAAGTATTCTGTTGTAAATAATTACTTTGTCTTGTTTTAGTGTCTGTTATGGAATCATGTCTACCACTGATGCTCTGATGCCTTTCTTCGGCATGCTACTCAGTCTGCAACTTTCTTTTGGAATCTGGCCCATAGTTTCACCAAAGGAAATAAAAATGACCTGCAAGTACAGAATGTATGCTTATCTCCTTAAATGGATTTAAGTTGTATGTAAAATACTGCTTCACTGTTATATAGGGTTACCACCTGTCCCACTTTGTGAGGGACAGTCTCTCTTTGGGCAGTTGTGTCCTGCAAAAAAAACGTAAAAATGGCAAATGTCCTGAGATTTTAGGACAAAATTATTTCCTATATTTTATGTGATAGGTGCATAAAACAGTTATTCTGTATCGGAAACATCTAAATGTTATACAAAACAGAATAAGCAACTAAAATGCTACAAGAATAAGCTTTTATTTAGGCAAAAAAGTGAAGTTTTGTCCTTTGTACTGCCCGTGGGTATGTTTCGGCCTGCAAAATCTGACGTTTGTACCAAAAATGTCCCACTTTGGGCATTTGAAAAGGTGGCAACCCTACTGTTATACTGATAAAGACCAGATTACAAAAATTTCTTTTCACTTAAAGGTCATTTTAAGACATTTAGACTACTATTCACAGTCTTCACAAATGACCTCCACACCTCCACACAGCATGCATCTATAATTCAGTATGCAGATGACACTACCTTAATCTGTGCTGCACAAAACATTCCCACCCTCCTGCAAACAACTCAACTAGCATTCTCTGACGTTGAAAACTACCTTACCAAAGCCCAACTTATCCTCAATCCAAAGAAAACTCAGCTTATGATTATAACCAGTTCTAACAAAAACACTAACAGTCAATTCACTATCTACTCCACAAATGCTACTCCAATTGCTCCAGTGGCACAGGCTAAGCTATTGGGAATAACCATAGACTCCCACCTAAAATTTGATAGTCATCTGAACTTAACTATTAAAAAAGTACATGCCAAACTGGGGTCACTCTACCGTATCAAACCATTTCTTACCAACAACACAAGATCAGCCATTGCTCGCTCCCAACTTCTATCCACCCTACTGTATGCATCTCCCATTCTGACTAATCTCAACAAAACTGAACTAAGCAAAATGGAAGCTTGCTATAACAGAATTGCCCGTTTTGCTGCAAATTGCTCATATAGAACTCATCACTGTACTGCTTTGAGACCGCTCCCCTGGCTTGAACTGCCCAACCTCCTAACCTACAATCAGCTCTGCCTCTGTCATTCTATCTATTACCTCCCCAATAAGTGTCCTGCCCTCAAAAACCTAGTACAACATCACTCAGCCAAAAGGCCTCTTAGATCATCAAGCAAACTACTACTAGAAGTCACCAACAGCTACAATAGCTTTGGAGATGCACTATATAGTAGTTCGGTGGCTAAAAAATGGAACTCTGTCCCTACTAGCATTCAAAACACATCATCCAAAGCCTCCTTTAAAGACCTCATCAGGCAACATCTCAAGCAAAGTTGGCAGTGCCATGATTGCTCCCCAGGCTAGTGAAAGCGGATAACATATGCATACTAAATCTAGAGCAATTGATAATAGTTTTTCAATCTTACTCACAAACACTGGCTAATCTACAATGTATGTACTGTACCTGTGTACTATGTATGTATTCTACCTACATTCCAAAGTTCAGCTGTACACCACAAATCTATTACTTACCTTTATTTTTAAAATTAATATCTTTTTTGATTGTTCTCTCCACTGTAACTGTTTGTGCCGCATACCACTGTAAAAACATGTCTCTTGTAATTTGTGTGTATACTGATTATGTCTAAATAACTAAATGTGTCTGTAATTTTTCTTTGTGGAGCTTTTTTCCCCGGGCCTCTGCTGAAAAAGGGCCTTTTCGGCTCAGTCAGACACCCCCGGTTAACAAATGTAAAATAAAATAAATAAAATAAATTTTTGTGTGGGAAAAGGATTTATCCCTCCTTGCATTTGTGGTTCTATTCAATATTATAATTCCTGTATAGTATTGCAGGTACTTCCAGACATAACTGGTTAAATTTAGTATGGTTTAATACTAATATCAGTTTCTGTTTGGAAAATTAGTACTTAGAATATTTCATATGTGGTATTGTTAAATAAGCCATTATTTATTTATTTATGTATGTATGTATGTTTGTTTGTTTGTTTATGTTTACCAGGATAATGCATTAATGCATTGGTCAAAGGTGACCAATTTCTCAAAAGAAAAATAACACAAATGCAGATCAAACATAGATATACAGAAAATCACAGCAGCAGTCTTATAAAATGACATATGTGTACAGCATTGTGCAATGGTGCACAATATTCATACAACATGTATAATAGCTTGTAAGGAAGAAAGGGTTGTTTTTCCTAGGTAATTAAAGAGGAAAAAGAATAAAATGCATAGAAAATGCCACTTTAGCATCTGGAGTCTTATTATTATTCATGTTTATTTATCTTTCTCCAAGTATGTGTTATTCACCCTCCTACATGCACCAAAGTGGTTGTTCAATTGCAAGGACTCTTGGTCATGCTTACTAGTATTTTAAGCATCCTTCACTGTTACAGACAAAAGGTCAAGAAGGAGTGTAAACTAAGCCCTACAGTTAGTTAGCCACATGCTACCAATGGTGAGTGCATTACTAAGTATCTTTAGACAGCCATTCATGCATCATGGCCCTGTGTGAAGTTCTCCCGAAACAATGTAGCCACCTGCCATTCATATTGTTGTTGTTTGGAGCTGCTATTCAAGCTGTGAGAAGATTGAGCCTTTGTTCAAAGTAATTCTGTTAATATGTTTCCATGACAGCCTCAGTCACCTGGCTGACTAAGCTACCAAGCCTTCACAAGCGTATTTATTTATTCATTCATTTATTTGTTTATTTATTTGTTCGCTTTGTTTTGTTGGTCTATCTGTCATTGTATCTGTCTATCTGTTGTATTAGTTTAAATTTTATTGCCAGTGTAGTCCATTAATCTACACAGACCAGCTTTGGTCAATGTTCAGGAATAACAGTTTTATACTTGAAGAATTTTACACTCACCTCGATAAATAATTAACAATGCAGCACAATAAATCAGCAAATCCATTTGCAGCATAGACATTCATATTTTACTAACTGAAATTCAATTTTTTAAAGCCAGACTATTAAAGCTAAAAGGAAAATATGAGAAATATGAACAAAATAACTTTTAGAACTGAATAATGAATAAATAAGGTAGTTTGATTGTAGTCTTACAGGGGAGAATTTGGAGCTAATACAGCCAAATTAAATAATGTCATGTTTGCTGTACCATTTACACCTGGCTAACTCAGTATGGAATCTGAGCCTATATTTATCAGTCTTGACAGAATGGTTTCTAGAATTTTAAATTCCATTAATGACACGTCAAGGTCACTCAAGCTTAGTTTGGCATCTTCATAATAATGGGGCTTTGAGGGGAAGGTGTGGAGATTATATATTGATATTCTTATTAATAAAAGAAAAGCCTTATAATAAATTGTGTGTTGCATTGAAGTGCAGAAAAACATAGTGCAGGCACTAACTCATCAGTTCAGATTCAGTAAAAATGCAAAACTTAGTATGTAACTGGGTGGACCTGTATGAGCAAGCAATGACTAAACAATATTATAATCTATGTATATTTTTTAGAAAACCTTGTAGATAAGTCTGTTAATGTTAGAATTTAGTATAGATATTGTTATGACATTTATTACCAAAGTTACATACCTTTAAGGAAGTTAATTGATTTTAAGGTCTTATTGGGCATGACATTTTTAAACTGGTATATATAAAGTGTTAGTTTTGTAGTGAGACACTATAAGATCTGATGATGCTATTTAGCAAAAGCGCTTATCTGTCTGGACTGTTGTGAATGAAGAGTGATTTTATTGATAACCGGAATATCCATTGTTTTTTGGTCTTTCCTGCCATACTCCGTTCTTGCCAGCTTGGACAATATTTATTTACTTTGGAACTTCAGAGTGGAGTATTTATCAGTATTGACGGCAAATCTAATCAATATTATTAATTAATTAAAAATGAATGTCCTTTCACAGATACTGGACATCTAGAGAACATTAAGTATTAAAGAGCTGACTGAATTTCTTCTTGTGGAAATATCAATACTTTGCATTAACTCAAGCAGTAGCAACTTTATTTCCTATTAAATTGAAAGTTTATGAATTAATTATACATGTCAGAATATACAGTGGGATGAAACTAAGCACAGGTAAGATGGTGATAATCAGAAAAAACATATACCAACTGGACAACCACAATTGAAGACACGGCTTAACATATACCAACTGGACAACCACAACTGAAGACACGGCTTAACATATACCAACTGGACAACCACAACTGAAGACACGGCTTAACATATACCAACTGGACAACCACAACTGAAGACACGGCTTAACATATACCAACTGGACAACCACAACTGAAGACACGGCTTAACATATACCAACTGGACAACCACAACTGAAGACACGGCTTAACATATACCAACTGGACAACCACAACTGAAGACACAGCTTAACATATACCAACTGGACAACCACAACTGAAGACACAGCTTAACATATACCAACTGAACAACCACAACTGAAGACACGGCTTAACATATACCAACTGGACAACCACAACTGAAGACACGGCTTAACATATACCAACTGGACAACCACAACTGAAGACACGGCTTAACATGTACCAACTGGACAACCACAACTGAAGACACTGCTTAACATATACCAACTGGACAACCACAACTGAAGACACGGCTTAACATATACCAACTGGACAACCACAACTGAAGACACGGCTTAACATATACCAACTGGACAACCACAACTGAAGACACGGCTTAACATATACCAACTGGACAACCACAACCGAAGACACGGCTTA
The DNA here is from genome assembly GCF_019279795.1 of Protopterus annectens. Classification (NCBI taxonomy): domain Eukaryota; kingdom Metazoa; phylum Chordata; order Ceratodontiformes; family Protopteridae; genus Protopterus; species Protopterus annectens. Next base: position 832,194,559 of record NC_056749.1, read on the forward strand.
ACATATACCAACTGGACAACCACAACTGAAGACACGGATTTAATAAAAATGATGATAAGAATAGCAGCAAACAAATTCCATGTAAAATTGCGCCAAAAACAATGACATCATTTCCTCATACAGTCAATGCAACTTCCTATTTTGGCACAATTTTCTCTTGTTTTGATAGGTCAAGTGTTATTTTAAAAATGTTCATGGTTTTTCAGTCTCTTATAGAATCTGAAGAAGCTGTATGCAAAAGCACTTGTTCTTTTTTATTTGATTTTTACATGGAATTTGTCTGCTGCTATTTTATCATCATTTTTATTAAAGCCGTGTCTTCAATATGCCACATATTCCATCTTTCCTAACCTCCACCCACCTCTCTCCCCTTTTTTGCTTTAGTTTTCTCAGGCAACATTCTGCTCTCATTTTATTTGTCTGCCATCTTGCACTTTTAGGCAGACGCCTTGATATGACCATTTGTTTTTATTTGCAACATAATGTTATTTTATGCTTCGTTTCTTAATAAATTTGGCACAAAACACGTTGGGCTGACTTTCTAAAGAAAGTTGTGCACAGACAGTAGGATAAAGGAAGACATCAGATGACCAGTGATAGGTGCGATCCCAGAACATGTGGTAAAATAAGGCCAAGGGATTATCTCTTTACCATAGGATAATTACAGCTCCACATATGCTCAAAGGATTCCAAAACATAGCGGGCACACCCAATGCAACTTCAATGTGATAAAGTACTTCACAGACAACTTTAGGAAAACATTCAGCAAAGGACATATTTATTTATTTATTTATTTATTTATTTATTTATTTATTTATTGACATTTGTTTATTGACATTTGCTTATCGGGAAAGTCTGACTGGGCACAGGTGCCCTTTTCACTGGAGGCCCAGGGAGAAAAACTCTAAGGTATCATATGTAATGCAATCGGTATTTACAATAACACATTTTAGAATGCAGTTTCGGTGAATACATAGCTTAATAGTCAGTATAACCCAACTGTGTCAATATGTATCATGGGCATTTATTAGGAGGGGGTGTGTTAGTTAGGAAGCTTCTAGAAGTTATTTGGTAGTTTAGACATTACTGTCTACCATTATCAGTGACACTGGGGTCAGATCTGGAGTGAATTTCCAAATTCCCATCTATTGCTCAAGGTTGTGATTAAATGGGGTATGGATGGACTCTGCTTCACATAGATGGGGAGCCTGTTCCAGAGCATGGGGAGCCTCTGAGACACATATTTATCTGGCCAGCATGTCTTATTTATCAAAGAATCATAGGACCATAGGAGGTTACTAGGCTATTGGCCCTGAGGCCCTTACGAGCCTAGCCAAGAGGTTATCCCATGTTTAGACAAGTCAGCACCTGATGCCCCTGTCCAGCCAGGACACGGGTGGAATCCCAGGGGTGTATTTTCTGTTTCCCATCCAGTTATCCAGGTTTTGCTTTAAAAGTGGTAAAGAGGTACTCTGCTTGATGTGGAGAGGGAGGCAATCCACAGATGGGGGAGTCTCTGGGACACAAATCTGTCCTGCCAACAAGTCCTGTTGATGTCACAAACCAGGTTGCAGCCACGCATGTGGGTTACTCGAGTGGAGCTTGACTTGCGAAGATGCAGCAGTCGGACCAAACGAAAAAAACGCCAGCACCAGAAATGAGCTGAGAGAACTGTAAAAATTTTATTAAGCTGAAATACTAGACCGGTTTCAGCACATGGCTTTCATTAGTAGAGTAACACATAGTAAAAGAGAAGCCCAACATTAAATACCTCTATCCATGAGGTAGTATGACATCATTTCCTGTCTAGAAAAATTTAATTAATAAATGTATACATTCAAAAAGCATGTGTATGAAATAAGTTTATCAAATAATAATAAGTCTGGCACAAACATATATTATGATACAAAAATTATTTATAGTTTGTCATTGAGTCCAGGGGAAAACAAACCCCCAAGTTTCACTATCCATTTCCTTTCTTTGTTATTAAGAATTCCATGCCATCCAGTTTTAAAGGCCCGATTGCCTATAATGTTGTCTATAATAGTAAATGAAAATTTGGCAGTTGGATGATTCAATGTATGTCTGTATAGGGCATTAGTAACCCTAGCATTCCTGATATCACCCAGATGTTCAGATATTCTAATTCTGAACTGTCTAGATGTCTGAGCAATGTAAAAGGCTTGACAGGTGCATGTTGCAAGATAGCCAATCCAATCTGTACTGCAGTTACCAAAGAAATAGATATTGTATAAATGTTCACTGTTCTTACTAGTGAATGTTTTAGTTTTAAATATGTAACTGCAGAAACTACAGTGACCACAGGGATAGGAACCAACTAATTTTTCACCCGTGAGGGTCCTCTGATGTGGAGTATCATCCCTTGATGTTATTTTCTTATAATGAGAGAAGTGAGATCCCAGTGTCCTACCTTTTCCATATGAAAATGAACACCTATCCCCCAAGTGGTCCTCTAATAAGGTGCGCGACTTCAATATATTGCAATGTTTATCTACAATGTCCAAAAGATGCATAGTGTTTCTACCATATGTAGTGACAAATCTTAAGGTCTCCTGATTAGTCTGCCTATGATGTTGTCTATATTCCATTCCATTCATTTACTATTATAGACAACATTGCACCAGCCGTACTTGTTAGCTTTTTCTTTGGAAGATGCAGCAGTCCCATCAAGGAGGAGTTTGTGATCACCTTGTATGCCAGACAGAGGTCACTTCTGAAGCGTCTGTATGCAACTGAGTACAGGGATAGGGCTTTTAGCCTATCTGTGTATGGTAGATGTTTGAGGCCCTGGATTCTACTGGTGAGGAACCTCTATGGTCTCTCCAGCTGCTGCATGTGCTTTGCAAGGTACATGCTGAAAGGAGCATTGTACTCAATAATGGGTCTTATAAGGGAAGAATGCAGGGATTTTATGACCTCCTTATCCCTGTATGAGATACTCTTACTTATGAGGTGGACCATGTAGAAGTCTTTCCATACAACAGAAGCAACATGCTAGTCAAAAGTCAGGTTGCTATCAACCTGGGTGTCAAATCCCTCACAACTGATTATGTGCTTAGGTCGTTGTTATTAATGTGATAATTTGTGGGGACATCAGTCTCCCCAAAGAGAATGATGATGCATTTTTTGGTATTCAGTTTGAGGTCATTTTTCTGGCACCAGTCATTTGTCTGAGTGAGATCCTCTTGGAGGATGTCCACATCATTAGAGGAACTGATGACAACACCTAGCTTGCAGTCATCTGTAAACCTAGTCAGCCATAGCCCACTGGTTTTGGCCTGCACCTCAGAAAAGTATATCCTAAATAACAATGGCCTCAAGACCGAACCCTGGGGTACTCCGCTTGTTATGGGTCTACTGCTTGAGGTGTCTTCCCCATATTTTGACTAGGTGAGTTCTATCAGTGAGCCAGTTTGCTATCCATCTGGTAACATACAGATTGATGCCTAGATGAGAGAGTTTATCTATTATGCCTGAGTGGGGAATAGTGTCGAAGGCTTTGGCCAGGTCAAGGCAGGCAGTGTGTACTGTCTTCCCCTTGTCCATGGCTTTGGTGACTGTCGCAAAGAAGTCAACCAAATTTAACAGACATGAGCTCCACTTGATGAAGCCAAACTATGTAGAATCAAGTGTTTGGAGGTTGCCAATGTCCTTGTTAATGAGGCCCATGATAATTCATTCCATGACCATGCAGATCAGGCTAGTTTGGCTGATGGGTCTATAATTTCCCAGATTGGTGGATACTCCACCTTTATGCAAAGGGATGACAGTGGCTGTCCTCCACTCAACTGGGACAAAGCCAATACTCAGGCTTTGGTTGACTAAGGTGCCTAATGGTGCTTCAAGTTCTGCTTTTGAGAGAGTGATGACCTGTTCTCAATATATGAGAGGAAGGGAGCAGTTACTGGGGATGTCCTTATTTACTGATACAGAGGACAGAGGGGTGAAGTTTTCACTGAATCTGTCAGCCAGCAAGTTTGCTATATCTACAGCATTTGCATATGTGGTGTCCTTGACCACCAGTTCTGAACAGATCTGGGTGTTTCCTTTGAGGTTGCAGACATATGTGGAGAAGACCTTATGATTGTCCCTAGCAGATGTGGCCAACTTGGACTCAAAGTTTGCTCTGGAGGATTTCACTAGTACTCTTATTTGCTTGTTTAGGCTAAGGAGACATTGCTTCCAAAGGAGCAGCTGCTCCTTCTTGGTCTTGAACAGCAATTTTTTTTCCTTTTGTTATAGAGTTTATTTATTGCAGATGTCCACCAGACAGGTGTACTCTTCCTTGTGGAGAATGTTTTATTCCTGTTGGGTATTCCTGATTCCATCCATCTATATAAATGCTTGTATAGTGCTCTGGTGTATTTTTGGATATTGGTGCCATTTTCTACAGAGGGGGCAGGTGTGAAGCTGTTTATACCATCCCTCAAGAGGCTGTAATCAGCACTGGAGAAGTTTTTATGTCTGATCCTAGCTAGATGGGGATTGGGGAAGATGGTGACTTTGAAAGTGACTGCTTTATGGTCGGATCTTACCAGGGAGGATGATACTGTAGGGATGCTGCAGTGATTACTTATACTGGTTGATACCAAGCCCAAGATATTTTCACCTCTTGTTGGTTTATCAACTAGCTGTTCCAAGGTGTTTGCTTTGACAAAATTGAGTAATGTCTGAGCATTTGTGTTCTGGTATGAGTTGTTCTTCCAGTCTATGTTTGGGTAGTTAAAGTCACCCAGGATCAGGGTAAAGGTTGAATCTTGATAGAATCAATCAGGTCCAAATAGGCAGAACGGGCATCTTGAGTCAGACTTTGGGGACAGTAGCTAGCTATGATTTGAATAGGGGTCTTGTCAATGGTTAACTGCACCTGGAGTGTCTCCTGTGCATCATACTGTTTGACCAGCCTGGAGGTGTGTATGTCTTTAATATATATTGAAACTCCACCTACTTTGGCCCGCAGTTTGGGGTCTGAATGTATGATAGGATGAGTAACCAGGTAAGGTTGGTGTTGTCTCAACAGCTTTCAACCAGGTTTCTGTGACAGCACAGATGTCAGCATTTTCCAGGGTTAAGAATGCTTGCAATGAGTGCAGTTTTATGTTTAGACTCCTAGCATTTAGATCTTTAATTTGTGTTTTGTTGAAATTTTTATGTTGGTAGTTTTAACCTCATCACTTTTCCTAAAAAAGGCACTATGAGGGAGGCAAGAACCTTTGCCAGAAGCCTGAAGCCCAGGTGAGATGGGCCATCTCTGGCAAAGCATTGTGGTCTGTCGATCATATCTTCCCAGGCTGTCAGGTACTAGATTCCTCTGAAATGACACCAGAGACTAAGCCAATTGTTAAAGTCAATCATTTTCTGTTTGTATTGTGGCATCATTCTAGGTGATGGCAGAATGCTGCTTAAGGCTAGGGACATACCTGCCTGGGATACATAATCATAGGTTCATAGGTTCATACTAGGCTATCTGCCCAAGGGCATTTATAAGCCTAGCCCATAGTTATTTGGCTTTCGCCACCCCTTTAGTTTGAATAAAACTATGCCTATTATTTTGCTGTGCCTCTGTCAAGCAGTGACACTGAAGTAATCCCTGGGGTATATCTGCGATCCCCCATCCATTGGTCAAGATTCCTCTTGAACAAGGCCAGCGAGGTGCTCTGCCTCACATGTACCGGGATTTTGTTCCACAGCATAGGGAGTCTCTGGGTGATGAATCTGTCCCTCCAGCACGTTCTATTAATAACCGTGTCAAGGTTTAAGTCTCCCGCCCTTGTGGTTCTGAGGGATCTAGATTTTTGAGGTGAAGCATATTCATCAAATCAGGGTTTCACATGGCCTTATATGTCAAGCACAGGTCACCTCTGAGCAAGCGGTATGAGACTGAATAGAGCTGGAGTTCTTTCAGTCGGGCAGCATAAGACATATTTTTGAGACCCTTTATCCTTTTGGTGAGGAACTTTTGGGGCCTTTCCAGCTGCTGCAGGTGTCGGGTCAGATACATTCCGAATGGGGCATTGTACTCAATCATAGGTCTAATGAGTGATGAGTACAGGGGGACGATGACCTCCCTTGATCTAGATGTGAATCCCTTCATGATCAGGTGGGCAATGTAGAAGGTTTTCCTAACTACTTTAGCAACATGAGTGTCAAACGAAAGGCTACTGTCAACCTGGGTCCCCAGATCCCTGATGACTTCTTCTGTGCTCAGTGGATTGCCACCTATATGGTAGCTAGGGGTAACCTTGTTTTTCCCGAAGGGTATGACTATGCATTTCTTGGCATTTAACTTTAGGCCATGGCTCTGGCACCAGTTATCCATTTCTGTGAGGCCCTTCTGAAGGATATCTGTGTCAGATTTGTTTTCGACTATGGCGCCCAGTTTGCAGTCATCTGCAAACTTTGTCAGCCATAACCCTCCTGTGTTTGCTTGTACTTCAGAAAAGTAGATGCCGAACAAGAGTGGACCCAGGACTGAGCCCTGTGGGACACCACTTGTGACAGGCTTTGAGTCTGACATGGCTCCAGCAACTCTGACCCTGTGGGTTCTGTCACTTAGCCAGTTTGCAACCCATCTTGTGATGTATGGGTTTACATTCAAGCTGATGAGTTTTTCAATGATACCTGAGTGGGATATTGTGTCGAAGGCCTTTGCCAGGTCAAGGTAGGCTGTATGGACTGCCTTTCCCTCATCAATGGCCTTGGTGACTGTCTCGAAAAAGTCAACCAAGTTTAAAAGGCATGATCTGCCTTTGACAAAGCCAAACTGGGTTGGATCCAAAGTCTGCAAGTTCCCTATGTCTTTATTTATGAGTTCCATTATGATCCTCTCCATGGCTTTGCAGATAAGGCTTGTCAAGCTAATGGGACGGTAATTTCCAGGGTCGGTGGAGGCACCGCCCTTGTGAAGTGGGACCACAGTCGCCATGCGCCACTCCTTGGGTATGTATCCTGAGGTGAGGCTAAGATTAAACAGCTGTCCTAACTGCGGGTTTAATTCCTCATTGAGTTCATGGAGCACACAGCCGGGGACACCATCCGGTCCCATGGATGCTGTGTTTTTTGCTTTGGAGAGAGCAGTTCTCACCTGGGCGTGGGAGATGTTTGGGGGGTTACAATCCTCTGGTATAGATATCTCTCCTTTTGGGGGGGGGGAGAAGTTTGCACTGAACCTGTCAGCCAGTATGTTGGCAATGTGTGTAGGTTCAGTAATCTTCACATCATTTTGAACTAATTCTGAGCATATCTGGGAGTTTCCTCCTAGGTTTCTAACATAGCTAAAGAAGGCCTTATGATTGTCTTTTGAGTCCTTGGTGATTTTTCTCTCAAAATTTGCCTTGGATGATTTTATGAGAGCTCTTAGTTTTTTACTTATAGTGATCAAAGTTGTCTTACCTTTCAAGGATTTTGCTCTATCTTGTAGTAGCTTCCTCCTTTTGTTGTAGAGCTTGTTTACGGCTGAGGTCCACCAGACTGGATGCTTGCCTTTGGTACAAAGAGTCTTAGTTTTGTTTGGGATTGCCTGATCCATGCAGTCCTCAGTGAGCAGAGTCAGTGAGCTCAATCATGTCTCTCTTCATATAGTCCAGGGAGGTAAATCTCATGTCATTCATGCCAACATGGACTATGATAGAGTCATAACAGTACCTGTTGTTGAGGGACTTGAGTGCGTATGTGATATGGTAGATTCTAGCACCTGACAGACAACTAACCGTGGCTTTCTCTTTATCCAGCCTGGTGAGAGGCACATCTGTGTGTCTCACAATGGAGTCTCCTATGACTAATATGTTGGGTTTATGGTGAAGGCTTAGTGGCTGTGAGACACAGGCATGGGGACTATGCATGGTATGTGGTGTGGAGGGCTGTGGAGATTGCATGTGTTTTTGCCTTGGAGGTCTCCTTTGTTTGGGTATGTTTATCTTGAGGACTTCAACATATGCGGGTGTATGTTGTGTAGGTGTCACAAGCAAAATTTAAATTTTTGGATCTAGAGGTTCTGATCCTGTTTGTTGTGCTAATGTGCAAAAGGTCTATCAGAGCTGGATCAAAGAATGTCGTGCGTGCCGTGCGTGCCAGGCATAGACTGCCTCTCAGTAACTTGTAGGAGACAGAGTACAGAGATAGGACTTTAATGAAATCTGTAAAGGACAATGTGTTTATACCCTCGTATCGCCTGGAAAGGAACCTTTGTGTTTTTTCCAATTGTTGCATATGTTTGGTCAGGTACATGTAGAAGGGGAATTATACTCAATGTTGGGTCTAGTAAGGAGCAAATAAAGTGGCACTATGACTTCCTTGGACCTGCATGCCATGACCTTACTTATAAGCTGGGTAACATAAAATGATTTCTTACTACCTTGGCTAAAGGCCAAATTATTGTCTACATATGCTCCCATATCCCTAACTACTGCGTCACCTCTTAGGTGAGTCTTATCAATAGAGTAATAAGTCTAAGTGGCAGTTTTCCCAAAAGGCACTATAATGCATTTCTTGGCATTGAGTTTTAGTGTGTGACTTTGGCACTAGCCATTTGTCTGTGTTACATCTTCTTGTACGATGTCTGTGTCATGGAGGGAAGTCTATGATTGCTCTCAATTTTCAATCTTCTGTAAACTTGGTCAGTCAAAGACCATTGACATTAGCTTTTACTCCCATGAAGTAGATGCCAAATAGGAGTGGTCACAGCATGGAGCCCCCAGGTACCCCACTGGTGACCTGTCTCACAGTAGAGGTGCAATCACCAGTCCTGACTTCCTGGGTCCTGTCTTTCAGCTAGATAACAATCCAGTTGGGTTAGATTGCACAGCTAGGCTTATAAAGGCCTTGGTGGTCATTAGCCTAGTATATAGTTATGTACCTATGAACTATAAGTAGCAAGCGTACTTCCTAGAATAAACTTTACCAATACTTACCAGTGCCATCAAAAGCCCCAAACCTACAACAAAATAAAAGTGAAAACATAGAAGTATATTGAAAATATTGTTGTATAAACTCCACTTCTCATGTATGTCGCAGGCTTTCAAAACAACATCTGCATGATTCTCCCATCTTAGTGATGCCATACCAGGCACTCATTTAAGTACTACCACAGGGGCCATGCTGGCACTGCCAGAAGTGGCCATGAAGGAGATACGGCACAACTTTGCTCTTCTCATGCAGGCATTCTCCACTGTACAAAAGCACCGGCTGCCATTTTTCCAATTTTTTCAGAAAATAGTGTCATTATACATCAGGAACTAAATGGCAACCCATGAATCATGCTTGTAATGTGATATCATCAGTGTAGTTACTCACAAAATACTGCAGTGCTTGCACCTGTACAGATTTCCAGGACAAGCTCTAGGCCCTGAATTGTCACATGCAAGCATCGTCAGTAGCATTGCCTAATGTCACAGGTGCAAGTCAGCAAATATAGATATTGATAATTTGCCTGTGTCTTATACAAAGAGGAACTGAATTAATTTCTGTAGTCTTAGAGACTCCCCACCATTCTCTTGGCTAAGTTGTGCAGATCATGGAGTTTATAATGCATACTTGGACAGTAATATTAGAACAAATAGCAGAATTTTTTTTCAATCTAAATTCTCTCTAAAGAGACACAGAGCACTCTGAGAGTGTAATGTCCATTGCATTTTTCTGCTTTCCTAAGGCTGTGCACCCTTCTCCTGGAGCTCACATTGTAAAAGGCCAGCCATAATAATATATGTGCCATGTTTTAGAAGGCGCTAGCAGCAAGGATGACACAATTTCAGGACAGTCTGTCTGTGCACAAACCTTTCACTGTGGCAGTACTCCTGTGACCTGTTCAATCTGAGCATTATCCTGTGCTGGTGAGTACAGCAGTCATATGCCTGCATGTGGCTTTCACCTCAATATACTATGAGGACTGAGTGAACCTAAATGTCGACACCAGAGGTGGCTGCCTGATCCTATACTTAACCTGTGGCATATATTTCCGTATCTGTTCCAGCAACTATTATATAGTCTACAATCATTGTCCTCTCTTTCAGTATAATCGAAATAGATGTGCCCTTTATTTGTTCTTGTTGTAGTACCACTCCCAGCTCAATGTCATGTTCTCAACTGTCTGCATGTACAGATGGCAGAGGATGGACAGATGCAGCCATACTGAAAATGATTCCCAGCAACAAGCACTTAGGACACATTGATGGCATGTGCCTGGACAATAGTGCATTGACCACCCTTCATATAACCAGGAAGAGCAGACAGTGGCCCATGACATAAACATTATGAGAGAGAGGCAACATTGGTTCTCTCCAATAATGTGTTTATGTTCAACAACAATGTATATTTGCAGCAGTGGGGTGTCGATATGGGCACCCCATGTGTGAATTTCTATACAAATTTAGTGGTATATTATTGGGAGAATATGCATGTCTTTAATTGTACTTATTTTCCACACGTCTTTTTATATAGACGGTTTGTGGATGACATTTTTCTATTGTGGAATGTTGAGCTTTCTTGTTTGCATGACGTTATTAAATATCTAGAGTCCATGACTGATTTCCTGAAGTTTACCATGACATCATCCATACAAAGGGTGGACTTCCTAGATGTTACTGTACATAGGGATGACTCTGGGGTCCTTAGCACTGGCTTATTTCATAAGCCATGCTGGAGAAATAATCTGCTAGAATTCAGCAGCATGCATCCCAGTTTCATATTCCGAAATATAGTGAACGGACAATATCATAGAATGAAGAGTATTTGTAGAGAACAAACTGTTTTGAATGTTGAAATTAATACCTTAGAGCAGTTGTTTGTAGACAGGGGCTATACCCAGATGGTATTGGATAGGGCCAAGAAAGATGTGTTTGAGGACACAAATCCTACTGTAAATGGCTCTGTATATTCATTGAAAAATGGCTTTGCATATTCATTGAATTATCCTAGGTACACCAGACATTCCAGGGATAGGAAACAGTTTTATAACAAAATATGCCAATGATAATGCAGTCATACTAGAAATTATTAGACGGAATTGGCATAATCTAACCATAGACCCTACTACTGTTGACATTGTTGGAAAAGTACTGAGTTTTATATATAAAAATAACTGAAATTTAAAACAACTCCTATGCAAAGATGTGAGGCAGCGTGTTCAGCAAGATAAGAGCTTGAGTTTTGGCACTTTTCCTTGCAGATGCTGTGATATGTGTAGAGCAATAAATGCAACACAATTCTTTTGTTATCTTATTTTGGACTTTAAATTTCTTCCTAGATTTTATGGCACTTGTGATAGTAGCAACCTAGTATATCTTGCTAATTGCAACTGTTGTGAACGTTTTTATGTTGGCAAAATGTCTAGAAGGTTGAGAGACAGGATTTATAACTATCTATATGATATTAGTGATCTTAACATACAGAATGCTTTGGCCAAACACATTGTTGAGTTCAATACACATAGTTTCAGTTTTAAGGTGTTGCAACTTGTATTTGATAATCCAAGAGGGGGTAATGTCAATAATTATCTTGAATCTGTTGAATTAAAAGGGATATTTAGGCTACGTGCACATATTTATCCAGGCCTGAATAACTATGTAAGCATTGAGCCTGCCTTAGAGGCACGGCCCTTTAAGTGAGTTTTCTGCAGCAGTTTTGCAATTGCTTAATTGATGTGTTCATGTTTTTTTAACTTGATATTAATTGGTTTTAATTAAGTATTTAGTTTTGTTATTTAAAGTGAGTGCTTGACTTTGTACTTTGAGATCTGATGAAGCGTGCTTACTCCACGTGAAAGCACTTATCCCTTTGGTTTTACTCTTGGAATAAACTGGATTTTATAGCTTTGGTGGTCCTACCTTGTTTCTTTTGTTCTGACATAAACACTATGAGAGAGGTAACATCTCTCCTTACAGCAGTGAAATAATTATCTTACCAACATTCTGCACCAAGGCAAAGGAATGTTTAATAGCAGATGAGAGGTTAATGACTCTGGGAGTACCTGAAAGCAGAAGGATGACAGAGACACAACAGTTTTTGATGTTCCTGCATGGAGACTCTAGTTCTTTGATTATTGTTGTGGGAGTGGACTCTGTCATGAGGATGGACCCACTGTCTTGTGTCATTGTGGATGTCATGAAAAGTTAGTACCTCTTCCACCAGATTTCTGTATCATTGATCTGCACATAGGTACTATAGACTGACCACAGGACCTGTTGGCTATACAATGATTAAGGTACGTCACATATCCAGCTATGTCAGGACTGAAGCAGAGGTAGGCTGTGTCTGCATGGTACACCTTTTATGTAGACCCTTAGTGTACATTCACTTGTGCATGATTTTGGCAAAGGTATCCTTGCTCACTTCCATGTATTTTTGGTGTGAATTTGCACAGCAATGTATTGCTACAGTGACACAGTAAATGCTGAGGCAGAGTTCTAGCCTAATGCTGGCACCTGTGCTGATGCTAATGATAAAGATGACAACACATCGATACCAAAGTCACAATCTGCTGAAACTGTGGCCCTTTCTCCATCTTGGGTAAGGCATCTGACCAAAATGTATGCTGAAGATACACCTTTACAAACACAGGAACATGAAGCTGTAAAACATGAATTACCACCATTCACATTGGGAGAGGGAATGTCGGTGGCTCCAACCACCGGCACTGCTCCTTCTGGGGCTGTGGAACCACCAGCACTGCTCCTTCTGTGGCTGTGGCAGCAGATGAATATATTGCATCTGAAATGGAAATCCACCTCATTTTACAGCACTATGGGTTCTTGATGGTGTTATATATTGTGAGTGGCCCCTGACATGCAGGAAGTACCTAGAATACATCAGCAGAGGTGCTGCTGTATAATCCAGATACAATCTTTTGTACAAGAATCTTACTGCTGTGTTGTCTGGCATCTTTGAGGACACAAAGGCCAGAAAATTAGTAATGATTGATTTAATGGGGTCTTTAGTGACACATACCACTTTCCTGTTCTCTTTCATGTAGAGGACTGCCAGTATGACCATCGTCACACTCACAAGCATTGTTGTCTGAGCTAAAGGGATTCTACATTCCAGTGGTGGCCATATGGGAGGGACATCACAGAGCACACAGTCTTCAACTCTGTCTTGATGTTCCCTTAGGCACCCCGCTGCATGGACTGGCACAGAACTCACCCACCTCCAAATCCTAGTTCTGTGGTCACACACTATCTCTGTCATGGGGGGTCACAAGTCCTAGTGTAACAAACCAGTGTAGTCGGCACTGATCATGGTCATGTAGTGGGAGTCCAAACACATCACACCAGGAAATGTTCAAATTATCTATGATAAAGAATACCCATTACCTCAAGACTCTGTTCTCTGAACTAGGTCATGGCCATACATTATGGCTCCCTTTAGCATTTAGAAACTGTATATGATATAAAATGTATGTCAAATTGCTACTCCCATCTCATTGTGTTGTGATACCCCATCTTCCAATGTGTGCAGACATTAGCAAACTGTGCAGATGATGATGACTGTTACTCACTCCACCCTCCCTGCTCTGTGATAAATGTGGAGATGTCTGATACACAGTGTAACTTGTTTATGCACTAACAAGCACAGGCTTATATTTGCACTGTATGTGTTCTGTCTGATCTGAATGATATTAAACTGTTATTATGTGCTCATCAGGACTTGCCTGCACTGCCATGTACTGTGCCTGTCATGGGGGTGGGGGTGGGGTGCAGCCACTGGTTGTTACCGTTCTACCACACTATCACACAACAGTGCCAATGTGCCTTCCCTGCTGACAGAGTGTGTGTGTGTGTGTGTGTGTGTGTGTCCAAATGCACCAGTACACTGTGTCTGCCCAGGCTGTCTCCTCCACACCATATTATGAACAAAGAAGCATGCTAAGAACATCCTGCAGACTGCTGAAGGATCATACTGGAATGTCTACCCAGAAATTGCAAGGCAATGTAAGTGCAATTTGAGCCATCCAGTCACATTGCCCAAAATGTTGTGTGTTTGTGTGTGTGTGGAGTTTTATACTAGTTCTTGGCTACCACCTGTGAGTTCTACACAGGTGAATGGATATCCAGAATCAGCTGCAACAAATTATGCACACTAGGAAGTTATTACTTTTGGCCACATTAGTGCCTGTTTTTTACCACATAGAAAACCTTGTGGAATTTCAGTATGCAGGGAGTACCATTACAGCTGAGATATGTGTCAGATATGTAAATGATGTGAGCAACCTGATTGCTGTGCAGACATGATGGCTGTGATGTGACATACATTGCACACTACTTGGATGTTCATGGAATGGCAGCTATTTCTAACAACAAACATTTGTGACTGTCGGCCAGGGATAGCCTTTATTGTGCATGTGAGCAATCTATGGTACCCAATACATCAACCAGGCAGGGGGTGTTATATAATACACATGTAGGGCCAGATTCCAAAACAAAGTTGCTCACAATGCAGTGCACCAAAGGAAGACATCAGTGAACTACTAGTGGATGCGATTCCAAAACGAATGTAATGTCAAGTGCTAGTAATAATTTATTCAGTGTAGGAAAACTGTGGGCTTAGAGCATGCACACCGAATTCCAAAACATAGCAGACTCACTCAATGACAATACAATGAAATAGAATAGTATTCTTCAGTTTAAAAAGCACTCAGTGGACACCAAGAATGCTATCAATTTTACTTAAAGAATTTATAGGAATTAATAAACATTCCTGCAGATTCCATGAAACATTTATAAATTGAAATGCTTCCTCCAGTAAATGCAGTACAGAAGGCTCAGGATCTAATAGCTATACTAGAGGAGCATCTGCAATTGCATCCCAGAAGGCAGCCAGCAGAGTTCCAAGACAGGCTACAGTTAATCCAGCTCTCTGACTAGGAAATCATAGCTAGATGAATACAGATTAGCTAGTGACCTGGTGCAGGCTGTGTGTAGGATGTGTGCACAATGCATGCTCATGTAGTCTGTGGGGTAACCTTGTCCATGTAGGAAACAAAGTGTGCCTGAGACTGGATATACTGACCTCTGGGACATTTCAGCATCATATGAGTGATGCTGTAGGAGTGTCCCAGAACAGCTGCTAGTCACAGTTCATGGAATTAATGCATGCTGAAATAATGATTCAGATATCTGAGAGCATCCAGGGGTGCACTACTATGCATTCTGGAAAAGGCTTCCCAAGACGGTCACTGTGTATGTCAAGCTACTTAACATATTAACAACTAAACATGGTGGCCTTCCAGTCCTTGGTGTGTTTGACCTATCCCAAGAACCCCAGATGTTTGACATGGATTACTCAAGGCTGTCACAGGTTAATCAGGGGGACATAAGGGTGAGAACAACTATGCATGGGCAACAAAAGCTGAACCCGTATATAGTAGCTCAGGCAACATGGCAATGTCTGACTCTGAACTCTGGGTCATGAAAAGCCAGACGTACACAAGTACGCAGATAAACCAGTGATGTAACATCACAGGCAGACTCTGGGCAAGAATTCAGCAAAAGATAGGGGAATGAAAAGCAAAACTGAAGGCACATGGGATGAAAATGAAAACAGAAACAACAGTTGTAATTACAGCAAATGGGGAAATCAGAAGAAGCTGAGAATTGAGATAGAAGGGAAGATAGTGGAACAGATTAACAGCTTCAAGTATCTGGTGGGATGAGGAGAAGGGAAGTCATAATGAGAAGGTCAAAGGTAGAATCAGAGGGGCTGCAGCCAACTGGAACAGAGTGCCAGGTTTAGTGTATGACAGAAGAATGCCAAAGAAGCTGAAAAGTAAAGTGTACAAAACAGTGCTGAAACCAATACTACATAAAGTATAGAAACCCAGGAAGCAAAGTATAGCAGTTGAGGAAGCTAGAGCTGATGCAGATGAAGTGTCTGACATAGGTGGCAGGATTCATACTGTGGGATAGATGAAGAAATGAGGAAATCAGAGCATAAGCCAAAGTATCTCCAATTGTACAGAATGTCAAAGAGAGCAGATTATGGTGGTTCAGGCAGAAATGTAGGCAAGCAAACTACAATCTGGTGAAGAGGATTTGGGACAGGAAGAAAGAAGGCAAGAGGAAATGGGGGCATCCAGCAAAGAGGTGAATGGATTGTATGAAAGATGTGTGACAGTCAGGCAGGTCTGTTGAAGAAGGTAGGAGAGTGGTATTGAATTGAGAGAGATGCCACAGTTAATGCGAAACCCCAACCACATGTAGAAAATGGGAAAAAATGGGGCTGATGATAATGATGCTCACACATGGTCGTCTTATTACAACAGCACAGCAGACATCTACATGAAAAAGGCCTGCAGTTGTTCAAATGGAACATCAGACATGCCATCATTTCAATATCATATGCAAAATATTATACACATATTTACACAAAAGAAATGAATGCATCTAAATGGCTATAGAATAACATTCGCTATTGGACTGCTGTAAACAAGATACTCTGCCAATGGCAAACATAAGAGTATGTGTGTAGTATGGCTAAGGTGTACACAACAGGTGCACCTCGCCAGGTTTTCTTTCATCATACTTATAATGAATGTGTGTAAATAGCAGCAAAAATGTGACTATGACAATGCCTGTTGGATTGTGCATTGGTGGATGTACCATATCCAATGGAACCTAGCTGTGGAAGGTTCTATAATAACACTGAGATGCAGTATGCACATGTTATAGGAATGAGTAACAATGCAGGATATGAGGCTGTGGCATACAGCAGCTGAAATATTAACACTAGAGTAACGCATGCCAACAAAGCCACATACCTGACAAGTTTTATACAAGCAGTACATGACATGGCTGTCCCATCCTGTAACACTTAAGGCAATAGTATAATGCACAGGTGGGTGCAACAACATGAGTTATTCAGATGTACATTTAGGTGCAATAAAACAAAGCATCAAAGACAAGTATGACACAACAGCCATGGGACACTCCACAATGTATCTGGTAAGCCAACATTTGTATAGAATGTGTGTAAGCAGGTAGATATGGAAAGGCACACATGACAATTGCACTACATAAGGAATAAAACAAAGGTATAAAGGGAAGATGCAGGTGCACATTATGTTGAGGGGGAGGCAGTGGCTGTATCAAAATAAAGTGCCACATGTAACATCTGTGCCATCTGAAGCATACCTGTGCATGCAATAATGGCAGACAACATCAGAATGATGAATACAGAAACTCAGTGCTTTAGGTGTGAGTTTGCATACTGATGAGTTGAATACATGGCTGCTTAATGTCAACTAGGAAGAGCAGGTCAAATGGAAGCATCATCAACATTAAGTTCAGCAGTAAAGTTGTCAATATATTACAAAATGTAGAACAAGGACATAAATGAACACCAAGACACAACGTGTACGCAGTCCATCACATCAGCTACGTAACTAGAAAAAGTCAGTGACATGTCACACCACAAAGCATAGGTCAGCACAATGGTCATCATTGCCACATAGCAGGGGACCACAACAGGACACACAATGGGGTAACTGTCAGTGTTATACTAACGCAGTCTAGCGTGCCCGTGATGGCAGTTCACAATGCATTCCTGGCTGTCCCTGTCAAATCCAGAAACACTATGCCCATGCTTCTGTAGCAATAAGCTGGATGTGGTGACATTTACATGTTGGGACACAGTGTGGGCATGAGCAGTAGTGCAGGTGTTATGGTGAGACATGACTGCCAGGTTCTGAACATGGTGACAAAGAGCAGATGTGCACGCTTGTTGCAGCACAGACAATGATGGATGAGGGCCATGTGGGGGTCTTGTGAGAGAAGGTCTACCTCTCCTTACTGAAGCTAATCTGCTCATGAGTTTCAGGGTACATAGTACCTGGGTTGTACTTTGGAACTGCTCCAGCACCATTGTGACAAGCCTTTCAACAGTGTGTGCAACAGATGCCACATGATCATGCGATGCAGCCAGGGCTGCCATGACCTCCCCATGCCTGAGCTTCTGACCCTCGTGTAGCACACATAGCTGGCTGGTCAGTAGCATGAGGAAGGATATGCAGGTCATTATCATTAAGCTGCTGTAAGAGCAGGTGTACACCATCAGACACACATCCATGCATATCAGCCAAATGCCCATGTGCAGACCTATGGACATTATCATTTCACTGTTGGGCAAAATAACCTCCATTATCTTTATCACATTTTTCCCCATTCAGGAATGCACAATATTAGGCCATCTGTCTAATACACATCAGATAAGCAGTAGAAGATGAATGTAATTAGTTTTTATAACTCCCTATTGTTTCCCGTCACCATTAAGCCAAGATAATGTAGTGAAACCTCTTAACAATCAGATTCTCCATACTTAACCATATTCTATCAAGACAACTGGCTTGCTCGTGTTCTGCCCTAGAAAAAAAGTAGGCACTGTTATCTGGCTGCTTCCATCATCAAATGTCCATCCAGCCTTCCAGCTCCTCCCAAATTTCACAATCTCTCTCTCTCTCTCTAGCCTTCAGGTTCTGATGCTTACAACCATATTTCCTATTATTGTCACAAAGAATAACTACATTAAAATCCCCTGCAATATAATCTGTCTGGCAGTTTGGCATTACATTTAATCTAATGGGATAAAAGGACTGGGAATCTGAATTATGACCTTACAAATTCCTTATTTTCTATTCTTGACCACAAATCACAAGTCCTGTTATGAGCCATCTACTGTCTTCAGTTTGCCTCAGTATTATAACCCAGACTTGATGTGACCTGCTAACCATGAAAACAAGACCTCTTTTCCTTCCCCCTTTAGCTGTACTACAACCAAGGGTAACCCAATATTTCCAAACATAGCCAACTTCCTAGTTAATTTCCTCCAACATTGCTATATCCCCAAATATCTCTTTTTTATTTCCTTCTAATTCTTTCTCTCTTTATAGGGTAGCACATTCCCCAACATTCTAAGTGATAAAGTTCATGACCACCACCCATAAACTCTGACCTGACTCATTCTCCCTTTCTGCTTTCTGGGCTGGGTCAGAAACAGACATTTGGATATCTCATGGATCTACACCCAGTTCCATTAGCTAAGGAACACCTGGAGCTATAAAGGCCATTGCCCTCACAAGAGAAGCTAACCTGCCTTGTTTAATAAAGGATAGGAAGTAGTAATCCCACAGTTGTCCCACCAAAAAAAAAAAAAAAAAAATACACAGCTTAAGTCACTCATCTGTTTTACATACATAAGAAACTGTAATGATCAGCTTTGCTAAACAATACTACATCAATAACAATATTGTTCAACTATTCTCCATCTGAAAATACATCAGATTGAAGGTCGTATTCTTTATCTCAAAACTTCCAACTATTAATGAATTTAAATCACTCCTCAAATATAAAACAATAGACCTACAGATCAGGTTAATTGGCATTCCCAAACTCAATGTACTTTACTAAGACAAGCCTGCATGTATGCCAGATTAATGACTCTAATCTAACAATTAGAATTCCCAACAGCAAATCAGAAGTGTCTTTAAAACAGTAGTTAAATATTTGTTTTAGATGACAAATAAACTAAGGGATCATTAGTACATTAAAAGACAGGTTAGGTTTATGAAACCTTTTCCACTTTGTACTGGCAATTTTGTGTCCCATGACAGAGGTAGCAAGAATTTCTGTTGAGTGAATTTCTTGTGCTCCTTGTTCATGTCATGGCATAGTGCCATTCTGCTAAACCAGGTTCAAGGAACTGTCTGTGCATCAGAGTGTGTGATACATCTTTAAGAAGCTTTCCAGTGAGTGAGCAATGCATATAAGTATCGAGCATGTGCAAGCTAGAGTGCCATTTTGAGTGAGCACCCAGAGTGACAGCATGCAAGTTAGTTAGATAGTTTAAGTTTAATATTCTTGCCATCCATCCAGATATATTTGCATACAATAAACTACTTAAATGAATGTCCAAGCCTCAAAATATTCTTAATGCACATAAGAAGACTGACATGGTTTCAGAATGGGATCCAGAGTTACAGCTATAAGGCAAACAGTTAACGTTGGAGGAATATACAGGAGTGGATCATCCCTACTGCTCAAGTGATTCGCAAAATAGGTCAGAAACATATTCCAGATACTAATACTTGCATAAATGATTTATTTTGCTCTAAATATAAAACAAAGCACTCAGAATGCTCAAAACAAATTTCTAGTTAAACGAAATGTCCGGAACTGTGCCATACTGATAAAATATTCAAAATAATTATGAAATGTTTGAAACAATATCCAAATCACATAAAATATCAAAAAAGGAGCACCAACCATATTTTTTGCTATGTGTTACTTTTTTGTATTTACTAAAGTTATTCAAAATATCCAAAGTGTGCAAAGTGTTTGCAGGTGTGTGCAGTATTACAGTGCAGTTATTTCTCAAAGTACAGTTGTTTCAACACATACGTCACAAAGTGCAGTTATTTCAAGGCATATTTCACAGAGTGCAGTTATTTCAAGGCATATTTCACAGAGTGCAGTTATTTCAAGGCATATTTCACAGAGTGCAGTTATTTCAAGGCATATTTCACAGAGTGCAGTTATTTCAAGGCGTATTTCACAGAGTGCAGTTATTTCAAGGCGTATTTCACAGAGTGCAGTTATTTCAAGGCATATTTCACAGAGTGCAGTTATTTCAAGGCATATTTCACAGAGTGCAGTTATTTCAAGGCATATTTCACAGAGTGCAGTTATTTCAAGGCGTATTTCACAGAGTGCAGTTATTTCAAGGCATATTTCACAGAGTGCAGTTATTTCAAGGCGTATTTCACAGAGTGCAGTTATTTCAAGGCATATTTCACAGAGTGCAGTTATTTCAAGGCATATTTCACAGAGTGCAGTTATTTCAAGGCATATTTCACAGAGTGCAGTTATTTCAAGGCATATTTCACAGAGTGCAGTTATTTCAAGGCATATTTCACAGAGTGCAGTTATTTCAAGGCATATTTCACAGAGTGCAGTTATTTCAAGGCATATTTCACAGAGTGCAGTTATTTCAAGGCATATTTCACAGAGTGCAGTTATTTCAAGGCATATTTCACAGAGTGCAGTTATTTCAAGGCATATTTCACAAAGTGCAGTTATTTCAAGGCATATTTCACAGAGTGCAGTTATTTCAAGGCATATTTCACAGAGTGCAGTTATTTCAAGGCATATTTCACAGAGTGCAGTTATTTCAAGGCATATTTCACAGAGTGCAGTTATTTCAAGGCATATTTCACAGAGTGCAGTTATTTCAAGGCATATTTCACAGAGTGCAGTTATTTCAAGGCGTATTTCACAGAGTGCAGTTATTTCAAGGCATATTTCACAGAGTGCAGTTATTTCAAGGCATATTTCACAGAGTGCAGTTATTTCAAGGCATATTTCACAGAGTGCAGTTATTTCAAGGCATATTTCACAGAGTGCAGTTATTTCAAGGCATATTTCACAGAGTGCAGTTATTTCAAGGCATATTTCACAGAGTGCAGTTATTTCAAGGCATATTTCACAGAGTGCAGTTATTTCAAGGGATATTTCCCAGAGTGCAGTTATTTCAAGGCATATTTCACAGAGTGCAGTTATTTCAAGGCATATTTCACAGAGTGCAGTTATTTCAAGGCATATTTCACAGAGTGCAGTTATTTCAAGGCATATTTCACAGAGTGCAGTTATTTCAAGGCATATTTCACAGAGTGCAGTTATTTCAAGGCATATTTCACAGAGTGCAGTTATTTCAAGGCATATTTCACAGAGTGCAGTTATTTCAAGGCATATTTCACAGAGTGCAGTTATTTCAAGGCATATTTCACAGAGTGCAGTTATTTCAAGGCATATTTCACAGAGTGCAGTTATTTCAAGGCATATTTCACAGAGTGCAGTTATTTCAAGGCATATTTCACAGAGTGCAGTTATTTCAAGGCATATTTCACAGAGTGCAGTTATTTCAAGGCATATTTCACAGAGTGCAGTTATTTCAAGGCATATTTCACAGAGTGCAGTTATTTCAAGGCATATTTCACAGAGTGCAGTTATTTCAAGGCATATTTCACAGAGTGCAGTTATTTCAAGGCGTATTTCACAGAGTGCAGTTATTTCAAGGCGTATTTCACAGAGTGCAGTTATTTCAAGGCGTATTTCACAGAGTGCAGTTATTTCAAGGCATATTTCACAGAGTGCAGTTATTTCAAGGCATATTTCACAGAGTGCAGTTATTTCAAGGCGTATTTCACAGAGTGCAGTTATTTCAAGGCGTATTTCACAGAGTGCAGTTATTTCAAGGCATATTTCACAGAGTGCAGTTATTTCAAGGCATATTTCACAGAGTGCAGTTATTTCAAGGCATATTTCACAGAGTGCAGTTATTTCAAGGCATATTTCACAAAGTGCAGTTATTTCAAGGCATATTTCACAGAGTGCAGTTATTTCTAAGGGCTTATTGTGCATTTGATTATTATTACAAGTACCGGGTGTGTGTGAATGTCTGCACATAATTACAAGGACCAATTTTGCATTGTGTTTTACTGCAATCTGTGGGCATGGCAGAAGGGTTTCAGAGACCCACACTGTCTGTGTTTGATAACAATATTGCAGAAAATTGGAGAGTTTTTGAGCAGGAATATATTTTCATACAGGCTGCTTTTTCCTGACAAAGACACATGTACAAAGACATTTATTCTGCTTAATTTAGTTGGTTCAGAGGCCATTGAAAGAAAGTGCTCATTTGTGTATGCATCTGCTGTGTTTGTAAGGGAAGGGGAAGACTGCCATATAGTGATACCAGATGAAACAAGGAAAGACCCTGAATGCTAAAAATGTAAATTTAGAGAAATGTTTAACCCCCAAATGAATAGTACAATGGAAAGGCACTTATTTTACACAACAGATCAAAAGTCTGGTGAAACTTTTACAGCATATGTAACTGACTTGAGAAATAACGCTACAACATGCAGATTTGGTGAATTAAGGGATGAGTTAATAAAAGACAGGCTTGTGTGTGGCATTAATAATGACACAGGGAGAAAGATTTTGCTTTGAGACAGTGATTTAACTTTGAATAAGGCCATTGAGATTTGTCAGATATATGCTTATAGAAAAGTACACAAGTATGCTTACCATTGAGAATAGCTGTGGAAGGCACAGTGACAAAGCTCATGTTGATAGTATGCAGCATGTGGTTAAAAGAAACAGGCCCAAGCACAAAGCAGCTACTGCAGGTCCTGTAACAGTCCCTGGGAAACCCCGAGTCTTTCCAGCAAATTCCAGAGCATGCTTAGTGAAACATATGGGTGAGTCAGTAAAGTCAAAATATGTGCCCCCACCCAACTTCATAGTCACCTGTTGTAATTGTAGTGGTAATCACAAACCCAAAAGAGAAAAGTGCTTAGCTTTTGGTCAGCAGTGTCATTCTTGCAATAAGTAGAATCATTTCAAAATGTTTTGTAAATCAAATAAGGCACATTCTTTTATTAAAAGAGGGCATTCTATTAGGCAAGTTAATGACTTAGAAAGCTGCAACCCTACTTTTTATGTTGATGGTGTGTCTGTGCTTGATGAAACAGTCAATGCAGATTTGTGGGAAAAGAATGAGACCTTTTGTATTGTAGAGCTCAGAGTATATACTGATTCAAAGTGCAATGTTATGTCAGCTGAAACATTTGCTAGAGTAAAAGCTGCAGAACAACTTGATTTGGCAAAGTGTGTGAAGTTTGGTGCTTATGACGGTGAAGGGATTCAAACTGATGGCTTACTAGTGCTTTCATGTTACTCTGCTGGGAACAGCTATGACTTGCAATCTTTCGTAGACAACAGACACATGCAGTCATTATTTGGACTCAGAGATAGTCTGAAAATGGGACTGCTTTCACTTAATAACAAAGTCCACCATGTAAGCCTACACAACAACAGTTCAAAGATTGCCCAAACTATTTTTTATGAGTATGATGATATTTTTGCAGACAAACTAGGCAAACTACCAGTTGTGTACTGTATGAAGTTATATCCAGAGGTCAGCCCAGTTATCAGACCAGCATGGAACATTCTAATAGCTATGCAGAACAGAGTCAAAGCTCAGATAAACAAAATAGTGCAGCTAGGAGTAATTTGCCCAGTAGAAGAATCTACTGAATGAGTATCTTCCATGGTAGTAGCTCATAAAAAAAGCTCAGATGATATCAGAATATGTATTGATCCAAGAGATGTGATCTGAACAAAGCATTAAAAAGACCTCATCATCCAATGTGCACAGTCAAAGAGATTGCTGCCCTCATGTCAAATGCCTAAGTATTTTTCTGCCTTAGATGCAAAGAGCTCATTTTAGCAAATTTTGCTTGACTGAAAATCTTCATTGTTAGCCATATTCGGTACGCCCTTTAGAAGATACAGATTTCTGAGGGTGCCATTTGGAAAAAAATTCTGCCAGTGAAGTCTTTCAGTGTGTGATAGAGCAACTTTTTTTCTGGCTATCTCTGTGCTATTATAGTAGATGATATTCTAGTAGGAGGCAATGGTGAAGCTGAACATTAATAATAATAAATAGAAGTAACCTGAACCACAAGGAAAATACAGACTGTTTATTTGCAAGTTATATGCTTTCACAGTTAAACTGCTTCTTCAGGCTTGTAAAACAGATGGTGATTCAAACTCTATATCACTTAAATATGTATACAATTAATTAAGTGATTAAATAATTAACACCTAAATAGAAGACAATCTACGTAGAACAAATATAAAAATCTCAGTAGAACAAATATAAAAATCTCTAAAAACAAATAAACGGGTAAAATTTTACATTAATAATGATAAATAGAAGTAACCGGAACCACAAGGAAAATACAGATTGTTTATTTGCAAGTTATATGCTTTCACAGTTAAACTGCTTCTTCAGGCTTGTAAAACAGATGGTGATTCAAACTCTATATCACTTAAATATGTATACAATTAATTAATTGATTAAATAATTAACACCTAAATAGAAGACAATCTACGTAGAACAAATATAAAAATCTCAGTAGAACAAATATAAAAATCTCTAAAAACAAATAAAAGTGGATAAAAGTATACATAAACAGGTAAAATTTTTTAACACAATTCTGTAGATAATTTAATTCTAGTTTCAAAGTGAAAATTTCAGTCAAGCCTGGTGGAGAAAAGACCTAAAATGTAAAATCCATTTGAATATATGAATGTAAATTTTACCTGTTTATGTATACTTTTATCCACTTTTATTTGTTTTTAGAGATCCTGGCACCTGACAGCCAGTTGACTGTTACTTTCTCCTTATTCAACCTAGTGAGTGGGACATCGGTGACCTCACTATTGAGTCGTCTATGAATAGTGTGCTGCGCATGCTGTTTTTCCTTAGGGGCTTTGGTTGAGTGGCACACTACTGTAGGAGAGTTATGTGTCCCATGACTAGTGTTGTGTTGTGGTGGTCGAGTGCTTTTCTGCCTTGGAGGTCTCTGCTGTTTGGGTAGATTTTTATTGAGAGCCTCCACAAAGGTGGTAGTGTGGTTTGCGTTTTTTTGTGAAGGCAGTGCTGGTGTGTGTTCTGGAGGGCTATGTGTTCCACGCGGTGTGGTGCAAGTGTTGACCTTCTCCTCTTGACCAGCTCTACCAACTTTCATTCAACAAATATACTCTTCAAAAACTGTCCCACAGTGTTATTATTATTTTGGTTTAAAGTAAAAAGAAAGCTAGATAACTGCTTACTCACCTTCAATCATTAAAAAAATCTGTCCATACGTCATCTTATACCTAATGTTAAATCTAAAATGTTTAAATACAGCATTTCATTTATCACAGTAGTCAGGAAGCACCAAATCCCGCCAAATTATTTACACAACCTTCCTCTCTTCACACCTAGTAGATGACAAAACCTCAAGTCTATAAACATGCAAGTTGAACCATATATGTGTGTGTGTGTGTGTGTGTGTGTGTGTGTGTGTGTGTGTGTGTGTGTGTGTGTGTGTGTGTGTTTATGTTTGTGTGTGTCTCTCTCTCTCTCTCTCTCTCTATATATATATATATATATACACACACACACACACACACACACACACACACACACACACACACACACACACACACATATATGTGCATGGGTTTATTTCTAAATTTCAAACTCTCAAAACGTCAACTTTCTTATGGTCAAGACCATAAGATCAAAGTTTTGAACCTTTGAAATTTACATAAAAAAATAACAAAAACATATTTTTCTTTTTTTTTATGTTTTTTTGCAGGGGAGCAAGCCCCCTGCACCCCCCGCACCCCCTGCTAATTAAATATACCAACTTCAAGATCGCACTACAGTGAAGAATACAGTAAATACACTGTTCCACTCTGTAAGGCGATCTTCATTTAAATGACTTGAAGTTTCAAAACTTCAATCTTATGGTCTCGACCATAAGAAAGTCGACATTTTGAAAGTTCAAAATTTAGAAGTGCACTTTTACATATATATATATATATATATATATATATATATATATATATATATATATATATATATGGTGGTATACCCTCACTTCTTTTTTTGCTGCTTACTTCTTCAATCTTAACTATCATTATCAAGTAAATCCACACCTTCACATGAACAGCAAGGAAAACAAAATGACTAGCATTTGGACCTTATAAATTCTTTGTATTTTTATTTTGCATATGCCTCTCTACTAAAGGTGTAACCATAAATTGGCCTCTTACATCAGTCTAATGCCAGGCCAGTGTTATGTTATACCCACTCATTATTTTATTATACGTTATTATATATACATTATTATATTATGTTATATGAACTCATTACTGTATTATACATTATTACATATACATTACTATATTGCTATGTTATACCAACTCATTATTATATTTTACATTATACATTACATATTCATTATTATATTATGTTATACCAATTCATTATTATATTATACATTATTACATATATATTACCTACACATATTCATTATTATATTATGTTATACCAACTCATTATTATATTATACATTAATACATATACATATACATTCCCCAGGAATCAGCAAGCTCTGCACAGCATGCAGGAATAGTGCAGGAACTGCTGGAGGCAATATGGCCACTGAGAGATCCAGGAACCAGCTCCCGGGATGTGCATGAGCGCTCCTGCACTATTCCTGCATGGACACAGCTCCTGCATGCAAATTACCCCATTTGCAGGTGAAAACCATGCAAATGAAGTGAATTTGCAATCCAAGAAGCTGGCAGCCATCCGTGCAGGACTAGTGTAGCCTGCAGAAATGTACTCGGTCTGCAAACTACAAAACAGAGCCATGCCAGCTCCAAATAAAGGGTGTATATAATGTGTAAAGCATGCCAGTGGCCAAATATATGGCCACTCACATGGAAAACAGTTGCAAAAAAAAAAAAACTTTTTTTTGGCAGATTTTGGCCATTTAACCATAGGGCAGTGGCGTGCAAATGGTATCGGCCAGAAAATAACAGAAAAACCCTGAAAAAAGCTTTTCCTACAAAATCACAATTTTGCTATTAAAGTCAATGCCAGGAAGAAGACATCAAGGCTAGTGAATAGTGGTTGCTAAGGGGGAAAGCTCAGTGTGGGACTTGTACCTATGCATTAGCAGGCAATCCTACGCAAATGAGGGGAATAATACTGAATCTCAGTTTCCCCTAATGGCTAGCCTTCACCCAACCATGTAGGTGCAGGAAGACCATGGTGCAAGCCTAA
This sequence comes from Protopterus annectens, assembly GCF_019279795.1. Lineage (NCBI taxonomy): Eukaryota > Metazoa > Chordata > Ceratodontiformes > Protopteridae > Protopterus > Protopterus annectens. Next base: position 832,222,252 of record NC_056749.1, read on the forward strand.
GAGCTAGCTGACATCATAGAAGGGTGTGCCAGGCATACTATAAGCTTATTGGAGCCCTGTGGCTCGGGATTGCCCATAGCTTAGCAGAGCTAAACAAGGGGTGTGTCTGAAGCTGCCAAGCACTCTCTTCATTGCTTAAACGGGTGTGCCCACCACACACCGGGTTTTAAATGAAAAGAAATAAAGTAAACCAGGAAACTGCAGCTCCATGCAAATCTGAGCACTGTGTTTGTGCGGTGCACCTTGGGGCTTAAACAGGAAGGCAATGGGAAGGGAAAACAGCAGTAGGAAGGTAATCAAGGAGAACTAGCATAGCTGGCAGGTGAAATGTATCAGAATTAGCCAATTACACAGGCAGCAGCCCAGTCCAGCCCAGCACACTACTATAAACTATGCAAACACCTTTCTCTCTGGTTTTTCCCACAAGCTCTACACCATTGGTGTACACAAATGGGGAAATTTTACCTAATAAAAGCAACAAAATGATAGAGGCTGCATTCGCTCTCATAAATCAACATGTGGAAGAAGCTGAGGGTGGTGAGGATGAGAATGCCGATGACCAACCGACAGTGAGGAGAAGGAGAAGAGTGTACCGACCCAGGGTAACCTACCAGGGGCTACATGAGCTGGAGATAGTGGAGTGCTATAGGGTGGACAGGGACCTCCTACAGCAAATTGTTGAGCTGTGCCAGCCACGCCTCACACACAGAACCAACATAGGGGAACCCATCCCAGTGGATACTAATGTATGTGTAGGCCTAAGAATACTAGCCACAGGTACCTTCCAAAGGCCAACTGGGGATATCATAGGGATCTCACAGGCATCAGCATCCAGGGTACTCCACCAGTTCCTGGATGCCATGTCAGCACATGCCGGTGAGCACATATATCTCCACAACACCCATGAGACGTTGACCAGCAATACACGTCTCTTGCACCAAATAGCAGAATACCTTGAGGTAGTGGGTGCTATAAACTGCATGCACATACACATCAAAGCACCACCCAGTGAGTGGGGTAGGGTCTACATCAACCGCAAGGACTTCCCCTCCATCAACTGCCAGGTCGTGTGCGATGCCCAGGGCATTATAATGAATGTGTGTGCTGGCTGCCCTGGAAGCTACCACAACTCCCACATCTGGCATATGATGCAGCTGTACCAGAGATTTGCCAATGGGGACATCCCTTATGGTCACCTAGTGGGGGATGCTGGTTACACACTGGAGTCATGGCTGATGACACCCATCAGAAATGCACACACACCCAAACAATAACTCCATAATGAGGCACATGCACAACCAGAATCATAATAGAGCATGTGTTTGGGATGCTCAAGTCCCGGTTCCGGTGCCTGGATATATCCAGTGGAGCCTTGCAGTACTCACCAGCTACATGTACCCAAATTGTCATCATATGTGCCATGCTACAATATGATCCTATGGAAACAGCTGCAGCAGGAACAGCACTGGGCAGGGCCACACAGCCCCCCACCATTGCCAAGGCCTGCACAGGCACAGAGTGACTCAGAGGAGGAACAACCTGAGCCTGCCCCAGTAGGCAGAAAGAGGCATGCCCAGTATGCTCAGGCCTTGGCAAAGAGGCAACACATAGCATATACACTGACACGGTAAGAACCCAGAGAATGACACCTCTCTCTGACTCGCACATACAGTAAAAGGGATGCCAAACATGACACTACCTGTGCTTAACCATGTATAGGTAGTGTACTATCTACATCTGATATAGCCAGCCCTCCAGCACCATCCTCAATACTGGCACAGCCACAAGGTAAGTCACTCTCACTATCAATTGCTGAATGGAGTAGAATGTTTTGTTACTTGTATCTATGGTATGGATGTGAACATGCAAGGGTATCGGGTGGCTGATTAGGATGCCAGCAGATAGTGGACACCTATATTGGCAGCATGAAATCAGCAACAAATACTGGTGTCACCATATTAGCCAGTACTAGACAAGGTGGCAAACCCACTGCAGGAAATGTGGTGGGCCAAATGTGTGTCCATAGGACACACACATGCCAGTCAATGAGGCTCACATACCCAACAACAGTCTCAGCCAGCAGGACAGGGGTAGACAAACACAAAGAAAGGCTGTGCTAAGGCCTCTGATTGATGGGTATGGAGAACAGCCCCCCAGACCTACACCGACAGACTACAACAGGTCAGGCAGTGGGATGTTAGTTCTGAAGGGTAAGAAGTTTGAAACTGAAATGTAAGTCAATAAAACCTAAGAACTGTAGTACACTGATATGCCTCTAGTCTGCACGATAGGTCAGAATATAGAATGATACCCATTTTATGAATTACTTGAACCACAGTACCAATTTTTTGGAGTTCACTTATAAGATCGATACCGATGAGGCCCATTATTTGGATGTAAAAATATCAAAAGATAAACAGAATAAAATGTATAAGTCTAGTATATTTCGAAAGAAATGCTTCTCCAGTTCATATTTACACTATGATAGTGATCATCTATCATTTTTCAAAAGTAACATCATAAAAGGCCAGATGGTACGCATTGCCCGGATGACATCTGATAGAGTTGAATTTTTGAAAGAAATGGATTTTGTCCATCAGTTATTTAGGGAAAGAGGGTACCCTGACATGGTTACAGACCCTATAAAAGAGAGTATTATCCAGGGTTGGGGTAATACATACAAGCCATGTTTGAACAGTGGAATTATGCAGAGAACTAGGGAAGAAAACACTAGACTTGGTAAAGAACAAAGTATTGATCCTAATCCGTATTTGATATTGACATATCACAACAATATTGGATGGGTCAAAAGATGTATTAATACCGTACGGAATATGTTTAAGAGAATACCGTCTAATGTTGAAAGTTTTTCTAAACCCCTGAGAATGAGTTTTAGGAGAAATACGAATCTTAAAGAAATGTATGAACAGAAGAGGGTAGAGATGTTTAATGGAACCAGCACTAGACTGGGTACATTTAAATGTGGGAGATGCAGACAATGCACACATATAGCTGGTAAAAAAGAATTATACATTCCTGGTATTAAATATTTGTTGAAAGCCGAGAAATATGCCAGTTGCTATACCAAGGGGGTAGTTTATATTGCCTATTGTACAGTATGCTGGGTATACTACATAGGCAAGACAGAACGATGCCTCAGTTAATGAATATATGAACATATAAGGGATGGAAATAAGAAGAATTAATACGATGCATTATATAGGCACAAACTAGTATGTCACCAAGCGGAATTTAAGTTTTGGGTGCTGGAAGAAGTAACACCGAATGAGAGAGGGGGTGATTGGGAAACAAAACTAGAGTTTCATGAGTTGATTTGGCAACTTAGGCTAGATGCGGTATATCACCCAATTCTCAATAACCATTTATCCATCACCCCGATTCTCAAACTGAAAGCAGCAGATCCAAAAAGGCAGAGATAATTGATTTATTTTTACATTTTTTTATATCTTATTTAATAATATTGTGTTTGTACAACATATCATTTTATATTTTATATTTATTATATGAATGTATAAACATGCCTTAATACAAGGTTTTCATTGTAGTAAAGTATGACTGTGTACACAGGGAACTTGGATTTTAAATAACAATGACTAATTAATTAGCCCTGTATAACAGCTAATGGACTGAGTTTCTTTGGTATGAGAGGTATATTTAAATGGTTTTAAGTTTCTTTGTATTGATTCTGATGAAGTCTCTGGTCACGAGATGAAAGCGCTTAATCCTTGAACTGTACCAACCTTTGAATAAACGTATGAAGTGAATTGCTGTGGACTGGAATTTATTGTTTGCATCTTTATGGACAGCCTCTATTGGAAGACAGTCTAGTTTTGGTATAGAATACAGAATGAAATGAAGTACCTGAAATACCAGTACAGTCATAGCAAATGTGTACAGCTGTCAGGTGTGCCCCCGCCACAATCCTATGTAGAAATGTAGTAACATGTATGTGTAGGTATAATGGGTCTATATTAGATACTCAAAGTTACTGAACTTTGAATACGATATGGTCGACACCATATCATCAAACCTCAGTAACTTCAAAATTAAAAAAAATATATAAAGCAAAGGAAATGTACTGTGACAGACAAGCCCCCCTGCATCCCCCACACTCCCCACTACTTAAATACACCAACTCCAAGATTGCACTTTAATGTACTACGGTGCGGAAAGGGAAAATTTTCCTTTCCTACACTGTAGTGCAATCTTGGAGTTAGTATATTTAAGTAGTGGGGGGTGTGGGGGTGCATGGGGGCTTGCCCCCTGCTTACAGCAAGTAGTTTTGTTTCCTGACTTTTTAAACTTTTTTATTAGGTATTCAGCGTTACTGAACTTCGATGATATGGTGTCGACCATATTGTATTTGAAGTTTAGTAACTTCGAGTATCTAATACAGACCCGGTATAATAACAGTGGAGCACAGATTACCTGAGCTGGCCAAAGTAGCAGGATAGATTGTAGCACATGTACAATATGCAGGGATGTGTGTGTTAGGTTGGCGTGTGTTGTATATTTTGTGAGAGTGGTCAGCATGAAGGCATGGTGGGTTTTGTCCTGGTGCCCATTGGCTGGTACTGCTGATGATAGAGCCAATTTCTCACAACTGCAGTGCCAAACACAATGCATCCCAGCAAGACACATTCCAGTAGAAAGCCATAGTAATAGTTTGGATGTAATATTTATTACCATCTGAAAGATGGACATGGCATGAATGTGGGCCCAGACATACAAACAGTACACAGGTGGAAGTACCCTAGACAGACAGTGTATAAAATGTTACTGTCAAATGGACACTCCTTTGGATTTGTACATATAGGTTAGCAGCACATTAGTTGAGTTTGTAGTATGGAATACCGATGTCATCTGGCCAAACACTAGCAGACCACAAAGGTCACAGTTATGAAGTATTGAGAAACTGCTGATGTCCCTGCACAAGCCAGCATAAGTGGAATGCCCCACATATATCTGTGAGTCAGCTGCAAGTAGCTTCTATAGCAAACATGCATCCAACTCACCCCACCATCAGCCACAAGTACCTCACAGGTCAAATCCCTGCTGTTGGGAATGAGTACAATATGACCCCCACCTCTGTATGGAAATAGCCACAAAATACAGCGTGCTGAGGAGGTGTCCCATGCAGGTGTTTCCCTGGCTGTAAGCAGCACCCTACCAGCATCCACAACACTGGATCAATAATGCAGAAACAATTGACATTAACACCTTGCACATCTACCATGTCACCCTAGGGGAATATAGTGGCTTGCAGCCTGGGACTGTAGGATTGACACAATGCAATGGCCTGCTACAGATGGCCTGCATCACTACCAAATGCCCTAGAGTTTACTGTCAAAGTCCTGTATCTCACCCATACTGCCAATGTATGTTATGTCATGGACTCCCAAATAACAACATAACACAGTCCACAGAACCAAAATGCAAGGCCATGTTGACAGATCTCAGTGACACGTCCACTATGTCCACCATGACCTACTGCATGAACTGTGGACCAACCCCAAAATACCACTAGAATGAAGTGATAACTATAGGGAACTTATCAGATAATGTTTGCATAATGTTTGGAAGAGGATAGAATAACGGGGGGGTAGGAGCATGGATGCCATGGATTGTGCGAAGTCTGAAACTCAGCTGTGTGCACATACTATCCCTGCCTGCAAACACAGGAATGGGTGGCTACAAACCTGCTTGCAATCCACAATATGAAGGGGTAATGACCAGAAAGATGACCCCTGCCTCTGGGTAACCTGGGTGAATCTGTACAGCTGTGAGGTATGGCAACAGCAGGATATGACCATACTGCCACGTCCATAGATGTACAAGCATGGAATCCTCAGCCACCACTGTACCAAAGTGCTAAACCATTTACACAGACCCATCAGCAAGTGTCTGCAGCTTCCCCTCCAGACTGGCATGTTTGTGCAAGAATATGTATGCTGCAGACCATAATACTGGACACAGCTTCATTCACCCTGTGTTCCCCAGGAAATAACTGCAAGCAAATATGTATACCTGACAGTAGTTGATGACATAAAACATTACAGTGTAAAACAGTACATATGTCTGAATATCTCTGCTAACACCAAACCCATGTAGCAGAAGCAGCACAGACACAATTACCTACAGTAACCCACTATCCTTTGCCCATTTTGACCCCATATTGTCAACAAATCTACAGTTATCCTGCAGAAACAGGTTGCTAGCTGTAGGTGCAGCACACAAAAGCCTGCACTAGAGTACAACCTACCTGGAATGGATTTACATATTCAATACAGAAAGTCATACTGGGCATGCTCCCACACTTAGAGAAATGAAGCCAATGTCTGGCAACAACAGTGGACTATACATATCTGACAGTCAGAGATGTTTTTGCACACACTCCACATTGCACACCAGTCATGCTTTCCACATACATTGCATAGGAATACACACATATATCCAAGGACAACACACTATAATAGGCCAAACTTACACATACATAGATGTGTGGAAGAGAGTGACAGACAGTGACAGAGAGCCACCCATTATGAGGCCTGTCCCACCCAGCACACATCCAATTGGCCAAAACCACATGATGTGCAAATGTCAATCAGTGTAGGCATTTGCCTGTGGTATCCCTCAGCACTATAGTGTCTGTGGTGATTGTGATAACTGTGTAACATGACTGTACAAGTCATTATTCATCTAGAAGTTGTATACAAGTACCTGTTAAATTTAAACCTGTGTGTGCCTGAGTGTTGTGTGTCTGCTTCCAGATGAATGGTTTATGGCCCATGCGCACACACTGCACTCTCCATTGCCCTACTTTGGCAAGCCTGCTGATGAAACTCAGCTTGAAATACACCTTTGGTGAAAGAATAGTACTATAAGCTCTGTGGCATGTACTATAACTGCGTAATGCTAGAGTAAGATGTACTAACTAGGAAGACAGTCTAATCCTAGACATGGTGACTGTGTGGTTGGTTTTGTGTGTGTGTGTGTGTGTGTGTGTGTGTGTGTGTGTGTGTGTGTGTGTGTGTGTGTGTGAGAGTGTGTGTGTGTGTAGGAATCAATGCTTTTGTGGCCATTCACAGTCACTGCACTCCCCATTGCCCTACTTTGGTTAGCCTGCTGATGTAATTCACCTTGAAATACACCTTTGAGGAAGAACTAGCCTAGTAAGCGCCATGGCACATCCTATACTGTGTAATTCTGTAGTGTGATGTACTAGTTAGGTAGGAGTTCTAATCCCAGACATGGCAACTGTAAAACCTTGTGTGTGTGTGTGTGTGTGTGTGTGTGTGTGTGTGTGTGTGTGTGTGTGTGTGTGTGTGTGTGTGTGTGTAGGGATCAATGCTTTTGAGGCCATTCACAGTCACTACAATTTCCATTGCCCTACTTTGGCAGGCCTGCTGATGTCATTCAAATTGAAATACATCTTTGAGGAAAGAGTAGCTCAGAAAGCTTTGTGGCATGTGCTACAACTGCATAAATCTGTAGTGTAATGTACTAGTTAGGTGAGAGTTCTAATCCCAGACATGGCAACTGTGAAACTCGTGTTTGTGTGTGTGTGTGTGTGTGTGTGTGTGTGTGTGTGTGTGTGTGTGTGTGTGTGTGTGTAGGGATCAATGCTTCTGTGGCCATTCACAGTCACTAGGCACTTCTAAAAATGGAGAACATATATATCTGTGCAGTAACAGTGACCACATCCAAGGCTCCAGAGAGCACCCCTGCAATACCAGCTACAGCTCTTACCACACCTGTCGGTCACCAAACCAGGACCAAAACACTAAAGGTGGAGGAGTGTCCATATTTACCAAGGATATTCACACCACCAGGCTACTTGCCCAACACAATGCATCTGAAATTCTCCTGGTGCAACTAACATTAGGTAAGACTGCACTCCAAATTGTATAGCTTGCTACAGATCCCCACCATGCCCCAAAATTCCTACTACACCTTTCTAAACATACTGGAAAATATTATGATACACCCTAATACTGGGTGATTTCAACTACCCTGCCATTAAATGGGAAAGCTACTTGTGTACCAATATGTGTGCCCAATGGTTATTGGAAGTCATAATTCCCAATGCCCTGGATCAAGTACCCCATAGTCTGACCAGGGGCTCCAATATGCTAGACCTGGTCATTACCAACATGGGAAATCAATGCTCCACATCTATGGTCACTCCATCGGTGGTAAGGTCTGCCCATAAGCTAATCACCCCTAACATTCACATCCCTACCCACACCCCAGTAAGGAAACCTCTGTAAAACATGTATCCAAAGCCAACTTCATGCTACACATGTCAGATGTGACAAACGTCATGACACCCATGCAGACGGGAACTGAAAGATTGGCTGCTGAATCCTACACTAAGGCATTGTACGAGCACATCCACTCATGCATGAATCAAGCCATCCCAAATAGAACCAAGATGCTCCCCACCAAGAAAAGGAAGCCAATGTGGTGGTCCCCTGCCATAAACAAACTTTACAACAAAAGGAAGAAACTGTTGCAGAAAAAAGGAAATTCCCAAGATGCAAAATACTTCATTGCCAGCCTCAGTAAGAAGCTGAGATCCCTCATAAAATCCTCCAAAGCTAGTTATGAACATAATATAGCCAAAGATTCCAAAGACAACTGCAAGCCGTTCCATAGCTATGTCAGGAATCTAAATGGCAATGCTCAGATCTGCTCTGATCTACAACAGGATGGCATTAAATATACTGATCACAAAAATATTGCCAGTATCCTGGCAGATGGATTCAGTACAAACTGCACCACCCTTCCACCCCTTAAAGAGCCCATCTCAATACAGAAAGATTGCCAGATTCTGGTAATAATGGCCACACAGGTAAAAACCACACTCTCCAGAGCTAAGAAAACAGCATCCATGGGACCAGACAACATCCTGGGCTGTGTACTACTTGAACTACAAAATGAACTGGCACCTCACCTACGTGCTGTGTCTAATCATAGCTACACCTCAGCTTTCTGCCCACTGAGTGGTGCACAGCTACAGTTATCACAGTCCACAAGGGGAGATCCACCTTGGATCCTGGGAAATACCACCCCAGCAGTATGACAAGCCCAATCTGTAAGGCCATAGAATGTATTATCAAGGAACTTATAAACAAAGACATTGGCAACCTGACAAAACTGGACCTCACCCAGGTTGGGTTTGTGAAGGGCTGATCATGTCTCCTGAATCTGACTGACATCTTCAAATTAGCCTCCAGAACTGTAGATGAGGGTAAGTCGGTTAACACAGCTTATCCGGACCTCGCCAAGGCGTTCGACACCATCCCCCAGTCTGGAATCATAGATAAACATACTAAGCTGGCCAGTAATTCCTACGTCACCTGATGGGTTGCCAACTGCCATGCTGACAGAACCCACACTGTAAAAGAAGGTGACTCCAAATCCAGCTGTAGACAAGTGACATTTGGAGTACCTCAGGGTTCAGTCCTGGGACCGCTCTTGTTTGGCATGTACTCCTCTGAAGTACAGGCCAACACTAAGGGAATCTGGCTAACAAAGGTCACAGATGACTGCAAACTGGGACCCAATACTGAATCCCCAAATTATGTGGATATTCTACAAAAGGGCCTTACAGAAAGAGAAGTGTGGTGCTGAAGCCATGGCCTCAAGCTCAATGCCAAGAAATGTATAGTTATCACCTTTGGGAAGGGACATGTACCTGTGAAGTACCACATAGGTGGCAGTACATTAAACACCAAAAGTGTGATAAGAGACTTAGGTACACAGGTGGGCAGTGGACTCACCTTTGATAACCACATTGCAACAACAGTCGGGAACTCCTCCTATTTGGCACACCTCATCACTAAGGGTTTTTCATCCAGAAAAAAGGAGGCCATTGTCCGACTGTAGTCATCTCTCAGTTGATCCAGTATAGAATACAATCCCCTGCTTGGTATGTACCTCTCAAGACATCTGCAACAGCTAGAAAGGCTGCAGAAATACCTCACTAAAAGAATCACAGGCCTAAACAGATGCCCTATGCTGACCATCTGAAAATCATCCATCTATACTCTGTCACATATCGTCTACTCAGAGGCAATTTCTGCTTAACATACAATGCCATGTCAAACCCAGAGCTGTTGGGCATGCTACACGTAAAGAAATCCCAATCCCTCAGAGCCACATGCTCCAGGGATACAAACCATGTCTTTACAATGAACAAAACTATGCTGGAGGGATGGGTTTCTGACCCAGAGACTCCCCAGGCTCTGGAATAGACTGCCCATACATGTCAAGCAGAGTGCCTCTTTGGCCTCTTCAAAAGGAACCATGATGATTGGATGGGAGATAGGTAATTCACCCCGCGGATCACAACAGTTGCCCTGCTAGACAGGGGTCCAGGGAAGTAAATATTGTGGGATAAAATAGCCAGGGAATTGTCATGGCTAGGATTGTATATGCCCTAGGGCCGATAGCCTGGTACCAACCTATGAACCTATCAACCTATGGACTACACTCTCCATTGCTCTACCTTGGCAAGCCTGCGGATGTCATTCACTTTGAAATACACCTTTGGGGATGGAGTAGCCCAGTAAGCTTTGTGGCGTGTGCTATAACTGCGTAATGCTGCACTGTGATGTACTAGTTAGGTAGGAGTTATAATCCCAGACATGGCAACTGTGAAACTTTGTGTGTGTGTTTGCTTGTTTGTGTAGGGGTCAATGCTTTTGAGGCCATTCACAGTCACTACAACTTCCATTGCCCTACTTTGACAAGCCTGCTGATGTCATTCAGCTTGAAATACACCTTTGGAGAAGGTGTAGCTCAATAAGCTCAATGGTGTATGCTATAACTGCGTAACACTGTAGTGTGATGTACTAGGTAGGTAGGAGTTCTAATCCCAAACATGGCAATTGTGAAACTGTGTGCATGTGTGTGTGTTTGTCTGTCTAGGGATCAATTCTTTTGAGGCCACTCACAGTTACTACAACTTCGATTGCCCTACTTTGGCAAGCCTGCTGATGTCATTTACCTTGAAATACAACTTTGGGGAAGGAGTAGCCCAGTAAGCTCCATGGCGTGTGGTATAACTGCATAATGCTATAGTGTGAAGTATTAATTAGGTAGGAGTTCTAATCCCCAACATAGCAACTGTGAAATTCTGTGTGTGCTTGTCATTAATATCTTGTGTGGAGGTAGCTGTGAGTGTGTAATAATAGGACTCATTGTAGAGTGGGTTTTGCATATTTCTTATATGGTGGGCCTATTATATGTCACAATGTCCACCTTACAAGGACAACAGATATCAAACAGCAGAGAGGCTGATGTAGACAATCTATACCCCTACATATGACATCATGGATTGGAGAACAATATAAGCAACCCTTCTATTACCCAGAGAACACTCTCCACCCATGTCTCATATACAACACACACTTGGCTAAGCAACAACCATTATGTTGGTAGTTCCTTGCATATTGCACACAAATAGTAACCATGGTGTGATTGCAGTGGACTACAGAGGACATGACACCCTGTCCCATCCCTACAATAGGCAAATCATTGCATACAGTGGTCCTTTGCTATGTTCCCCACTAGACACCTGCAACAACTCTAGAGTCAGCAAATGCAACCCACAAAGGAAATACCTTGCCTTATACACATGCCCTGTATGGACAGATGCCACTGACACCAGTGAATACCTATATCATGCTGTCAATGTAGGTGCAGGGTCAACCTGGTTTCCATTGCCAGTTCTCACCACATGAGGTCAGGAATGTCACATCAGATGATAATCTGTCTATACAACATGCCCCACACACCCCAGTTACACTTCCATTGTCTTAGAACATGCATGTGGGATGTGTGCACATCCCAGACACCGTCCATGTTATGGAATATAGAACACATACATGGCCAGCATTGCACAGCACTGGCCACCCACAATAGTAACCCAGATGAGTGCATGGTGAATACAATACCCACCTGTGTGGGCCAATCCAGAGACTACACCCCTCAGCCACACTGCAGACCATTGTTGTGTTCCCTGATGCCAAGGTATACCCTTTACCTAGCCTTGTACAGCCTTCTGGCACAGTCAACCACTACACACCTGTGAAGCAATGCACCCATGCATGTCAGTACTGGCAAACCTGTGTCTGTGTGTGTGTGGAGTATAATGATTTGGATGCCATTCACACTCACTATACCTCCCATTGGCCTACTGAAGCATGCCTTCTGATGTCAGACATCTTGACATACACGTTACCCATATGTCAGCCTGAAAATCTCTGTGGTGCATGTGATACCTGCGTATTACTGTAGTGTGGCAAACTAGTTAGTTAGGAATTCTAATCCTGTCCCTGCCAACTGTGATAATGTGTGTAAGTCCCTGAGAGAGTGTGGCTGTGTCATCTTTGACACCTATTCTTGTGGACAGGCACATGTACTACACCTACCTTATTCCTCCTTTATCACTGTTGCTGATGTCACTCATCATTAGATATACCTTTGGACAGCTCCCCAACATGTAAGCTCTGTGTCACATGCAATAGCTGCATAGACATGTAATAGCAATACATAGGCAGGGAATTGAAATCCCATACTGGTAAGTGTGTGACACAAACATGCTTAGCTTTTACTCTCCTATCCCCTCCCTGTCTTACTTTGTCTCTGTCTGTCTCTCTCACACTCTCTCTGGTGGATGTGGAGAAGTACATCTGCTTTGCTTAGGCAGCAGCTTGTGCTTTGTAATTTATACTCAAGATAAGCTGATGGCCTGTGCACAAATTGCAGACCGCCACTAGCTGATTGCATGTGGAACAGCTGTGGTAACATTCCCATAGCCAAGTGCATGGAAACACACTCCTAAAACTAGCAACATCATGTGGGTGTTGGCCCTTTTCATTCACTGTGAGCAGGACCTCATGTTGATGTTTGGAAAACAGCATCACAGATGGTAGTGGGATATACCTCTAACAACATACACTGTGGAGGCAGACCAACAAACAGGAGGGGGATATTCCAGACATGACTACAGAATGTAAGTTGTGTTCTTCTGCATTTGAAGCAATGTTGGTTTAACAGGGTTTGTGTGGATATGGTTGGTCTAAATGATTTAATACCTGTTATGGCAGTGTTATGTGGTTGAGGAAACTCCCACCTGTAGAGTTATCTGCAGACTGGCCAGTGTTTGGAGTCTTATGTGGCTTGTGCTACTCACAGATTACCTATCTTAGAACTGTAGAAGCATAGTCTGAGGATTGCAGTCAGTACATGGTGACAGCCATGAGTGTTACTGACTTCATATGCCACATAGGACATATGTCACAACAAACCCTGTTACACCAGTAAATGTATGAGGTTATCACAGCAACATGTCAATATTGGCCCTGTGTTTGTGCCTCCAGCCACAACTCCGTCAACCTTTGTACATATGTCATGCAGTAAGAGGTGCATATGTTCAGTACACCATTATTTATTGACATCATACGTGATAACAAGCCAGTGAGATATCAGACTGCTAGACATGTTATGTATAGTAGGAGTTATATTTGATGACAAAACCTGGACATTCTGTCGTAGTGTCTACAGTAATGAGATCTGTGTACTTAAGGTGATTGTCGATAGAGTGTGTGTATTGCGAATATGTACCTTGGCCTGTGTACAGACTGTGGTTTATGTCATTGTTCTTGGTCCTGTTATATCTGATGTTACATGCTGCTCCAGTGTATGGTACCTTATCAGCTTACAAGTTTGTAAGGCCAAACACACATGTCCCATACCACAGTCAGGCATCGGACTACACTGTGTAGTGGCCCAGTATATGTAGGATTAGTGTGTGAGTGGCACATATGAGGATGGTGTTGATCAGACAGTCCATATACTGTAATATTAAGCACGCTTACCATATGTGACTGTGGCTGTGTTCACATTGGTTGTGGGTATGCACAGGTGTCTGTTACTCTGTGCTGTGATATGCCTGTAGAGCTTGCTATATTTGCAGGTACATGTCTATTCCATAGGTTCATAGGTTGGTACTAGGCTATCAGCCCTAGGGCCTATACAAGCCTAGCCATAACAATTCCCTGGCTATTTCTTCTCACATTATTTACTTTCCTGGACCCCTGTCTAGCAGGGCGACTGACGTGATCCCTGGGGTGAATTTTCTTTCTCCCATCCAATCGTCAAGGTTCCTCTTGAAGAGGTCCAAAAAGGCACTCTGCTTGACATGTATGGGCAATCTATTCCAGAGTCTGGGGAGTCTCTGGGTCAGGAACCTATCCCTCCAGCATGTTTTGTTTATTGTGATGACAAGGTTTAGATCCCTGGAGCGTGTAGCTCTGAGGGATTGGGATTTCTTTAAGTGTAGCATGTCCAACAGCTCTGGGTTTGACATGGTATTGTATGTTAAGCAGAGATCGCCTCTGAGTAGACGATATGTGACAGAGTATAGCTGGAGTTTTTTAAGGCGGTCAGCATAGGGCATCTGCTTTAGGCCTGTGATTCTTTTAGTGAGGTATTTCTGAGGCCTTTCCAGTTGTTGCAGATGTCTTGAGAGGTACATACCAAATGGGACATTGTATTCTATAATGGGTCTAATGAGGGATGAGTACAGTGGGACAATGACCTCTTTTTTTTCTGGATGAAAAGCCCTTTGTGATGAGGTGTGCCACATAGAAGGATTTCCTGACTGTTGTGGTGATGTGGTTATCAAAGGTGAGACCACTGTCCACCTGTGTCCCTAAGTCTCTTATCACACTTTCTGTGTTTAGTGTACTGCCACCTATATGGTAATTCATGGGTACATGTTTTTTCCCAAAGGGGATAACAATACATTTCTTGGCATTGAGCTTGAGCCCATGGCTCTTGCACCAAGCATCTGTTTCTGTAAGGCCCTTTTGTAGAGTATCCACATCATTTGGGGATTCAATAATGGCTCCCAGTTTGCAGTCATCTGCAAACTTTGTTAGCCAGAGTCCCTTAGTGTTGACCTGTACTTCAGAGAAGTAGATGCCAAACAAGAGCGGCCCCAGGACTGAACCCTGAGGTTCTCCACTTGTCACTTGTCTGGAGCTGGATTTGGAGTTGGCTACTTTTACAGTGTGGGTTCTATCAGTAAGCCATTTAGCAACCCATTGGGTGACATTGGGATTAATGCTTAACTTAGTAAGTTTATCTATGATTCCAGAGTGGGGGATGGTGTCAAAGGCCTTGGCAAGGTCTAGATAGGCTGTGTGGACCACCTTACCCTTGTCCATGGCTCTGGAGACTGATTCAAAGAAGTCAATCAGGTTCAGGAGACAAGATCTGCCCTTCACAAAACCAAACTGGGTGGGGTCCAGTGTTTGAAGGTTGCCAATGTCTTTGTTTATAAGTTCCATGATAATACACTCCAGGGCCTTGCAGATAAGGCTTGTCAGACTGATGGACGG